>NC_091396.1:26562035-26865065 GCF_032191515.1 Phaenicophaeus curvirostris | reverse complement strand
GCATTAGGGCAGCTGGGATCAGGTGAAGACATCTAGGTGAGACTGCCAACTGCATCAAGAAAAGGAAATAAATAGTAGTGAGTTGAAGGGAGTGCAAAGGAGATCTCAGGACCCAAGGAGGAAGAAACTGGAGACACGACAAGACCCCTCAGAGTTTTTATATGAAGAGCTGGAAGGATGGGAAGAGTGCTGGGGAAGTGCTTTACAAACACTGCAGGTGCACTGGACTTCAGTAGGAATCTTGTAAGGGATAGGTGTTTGTGAGGAGCTCAAAGGCACAGAAGTTCTATTGCATGAAAGATGCACAGCTTTCAGCTATTGTTACCTGTTGAACAGTATACCATGATCAGGGCACAAGGAAACCACCCCTGCTGGAAATGAGGCCTTGATAGTCTTCTGTGCAGCATTATCACTCTTGTAAGATGGAGGGATATTGCATATACACAGCGGAGTTTTACATACAAATGGGTTTTGGCACAGGGCTTCTCAGAAAGGGAAACCTGCTCTACCATACATGTTCTCCTATATCCCTGTGGCAGACACTTTTCCTGTCATTCATATGGTGTAACCTGTAGTCTCACTTCACTCAGACTGTTTGCGGTAATCTTGTGTTCTACCACTCTTTGGGCTACAGAAGAGCATAAAATGGTGCTGCCAGCCACCACATTAACCTCTGCTTCCTTAGTGGCACCCGACACAATTATCCAAGTACTCACATGCCTCATGAGGTGTTCAAAAACCCCACTGCTGCTTTCCTCTATGTTCTTATGGGTTGACTCGCTTCACTGAGCTGCCTAGTTCTAGTTGCACCTTTGTGACAATCCAAAGGGCTGGGGCAAAGGTGCAGTTGCATGCTAATCCCTTCACTTACCTACAGATAATGAATAGCCAAGAAGGAAAAGCAAGACACAGAAAAGATGCAGAACATACTCATTATAATTAAGGAGGTCACTGTGTTAGTGTTTGTAGTTCCCATTACCACAGTGACCAAGAGTTCTGTCTTTTAAAATGTTTAGGAAAAATCATGGCAACTTCTGTCAATACTAACACTGTGATAGAATATGGGCCTGGATTTTTGCAGTGCTTCTCCCCACCTTGTTTGTTTCCTCCCTTGAATGGATAATTCTATGGAATTACTCCCATTTCCTGTGAAAAGGGACACTCCCAACCTGCAGGACCAAAAGGGCTTTTAAGTTCCCACATATGCAGCTGTTACCTGCATTCTTTCAACTTGCCTCAGTGCAGCCCAGAGGCTGAGCATGGGAAATGTATCCCGCTAGCAACTGAACCAGAACAAAAATTACCAGAAGACAAAGCCACACAAAGCCTCCATGCTGGCCTGCAAGAATTGACAACCTGGATCTTCTGCAAGTGTTCTGTGCAATTAATTAATGAATTTAACAATAAAAAGTAAGATGAGCCCAACGAATTAGCCACCTCCCTAAGTCACTAACAAAGCACATCTACTAAACATCACACAGGAGTGCTGACTAGATGGAATTCAGGAGAACAGGCAATCGCTGAAGACCAGTCACCTGGAGACACCTCTACAATATCTCTGAGAGGAAGAAACCAACTTCAGATGGCATGATGGGGGTGTCCTTCCCATCAACTCCAGAATAGTACCTATGTTTGCTACATTACCTATGGGTGAAAGCCCCCAGAACTCTGGGAGAAGGAGAGCTGGATGGAGGATTAAGCCAGACATTTTTCAGGGTCTACAATAACAGAGAACGTAAGTATTTTTGGAGTCACAGCAAAGACATTGTGGTGACTCGGGTGGCTGTATCTGAAACAAGAAAGTGATGGACGCCTGAGGATTTCGGTGGGAGACAAGAAGATCTGGTTCTTGTCCAAGAACTTGAGCCACACTGAAAGTACCACCAGGAGCTGTCATGTGAGCCTGGCCAGACTGCCTTCGGGTGGGACAGGCTCAGCTCCTAGAGGGTACAGCAAAGCAAAGGATGCCTAGGTGACACACCTGGAATAAATGGGGATTCACTGTGCTAAAAAGAATCCAACAAACAAAAATACAGCAAGGGAAGTGAAGAGGTACAGTTAAAGGCAAGGATGGGAAGAGAGAGGCAGGGTTCTTGAAATCTGGTGTCATTGACAGTCTTGGATGGCAGCTTTTGAAGATGTCTGAAACACTAGTTTAAAGATGGGCAGGTGGGAGAAGTAGCAAACACATGTGTCACCGCAAATGAGTTCACCATAATGATAAACAGGGAAGGCTGAGAGGCAGTTACAGCTGAGGAAGAGGAGAGGCATTGCCGAGAGGGACTGCATGACTCAGCAGCAGAGATCACAAAGTGAAGCTCTTAATGAGCACTGGCAGGTAAACAGCCATTTCAGCACACTGGAGGTTTGAACCAGGGCTGCAAATTGGATGGAAGTGTGAAGGCCTGGAAAAGCAGTTGGAGCAGGGACACATGCATCATCCCTAAAGGGGCTGAGGTCATTAGAGGTCAAATACAGGAGACTAAAGATGATAAAGGCTAAAAGCCATCAAGGAAAGCTTGAAAGAAGAAAGAGACTAACAAGGACAGCAAGAGGGAAGAGAAATTTTCAGTCCTTTAGAGGTTCAAATTTCATTTTGAACTAAAGATTTATTTTCTATTTTGGCCGTGATTGCATTATGCATAGTTCTGTGCATGCCAATACATGTTACTTCAGCACAGGCAAGTTACTGCATTTCATTTAAATTTGAAGTAATTAAGGGCAGTTGATACTGACTGAAGCATTATATCTTTTTTTAGATTAACATCTCTGTTGTAATTAAACATGTTTACAGAGTATTTGTGTTATTAAAACACTTCATAATGCAAATTATTATTTTGGTGTTAAACTCAAAAGTTTCAATAAATTACCTTGTGCTATTCATAGTAGTTGCATAGACTGTGCGTTGATTTCATATAGTCAGGGACTGACAAAGTTATGCAAGTACCCATAAATTACCCATGGATATCAATGTAAATCACTTAGCTTGCCTTCTTACCATGAAATCTAAATGTCTTTCAGTTTTTTATATTGTTAGTCTCACAGCATCCCATTCTATAATAACAAGAAGTACTATTAAACCTGTTTGAATTGATGTGACACAGATGCTCAGCTGGATCTTCTGAATACTATGAGTGTACAGTGAAAAGCACAACCATAGGTTAAATACTTACAAACACAGCGGTACAGCCAATCCTAACTTGCAGCGGGATTTGGAAAGGTCACTTCCAAGGGATTTTCCAGACTTAAGTATTGCTGATGTAACAAAACATGTAAATCCAGAAGCACAGAAAAATGGTATTTTCCTTGTGAAATCTCAGATTTTCTATATTCTTCTGGGTTCACAAAAGGTAGGTCTTGCCAAACTAACCTGATCGCCTTCTATGACAAAGTCACTCGGCTGCTGGATGAGGGGAAGGCTGTGGATGTGGTCTTCCTGGACTTCAGTAAAGCCTTTGACACAGTTTCTCACAGCATTCTGCTTCGGAAACTGTCAGCCTCTGGCCTGGACAGGCGCACACTCTCCTGGGTGGAAAACTGGTTGGATGGCCGGGCCCAGAGAGTGGTGGTAAATGGTGCAAAATCCAGCTGGAGGCCAGTGACAAGTGGGGTTCCCCAGAGCTCTGTGCTGGGTCCAGCCCTGTTCAATGTCTTTATCAATGACCTGGATGAAGGCATCGAGTGCACCCTTAGCAAGTTTGCGGATGACACTAAGCTAGGTGGAAGTGTCGATCTGCTGGAGGGTAGGGAGGCTCTGCAAAGAGATCTGAACAGGCTGGACCGCTGGGCTGAGTCCAACGGCATGAGGTTTAACAAGACCAAACGCCGGATCCTGCACTTGGGGCACAACAACCCTATGCAGTGCTACAGACTAGGAGAAGTCTGTCTAGAAAGCTGCCTGGAGGAGAGGGACCTGGGGGTGTTGGTTGACAGCGACTGAACATGAGCCAGCAGTGTGCCCAGGTGGCCAAGAAGGCCAATGGCATCTTGGCTTGTATCAGAAACAGTGTGACCAGCCAGTCCAGGGAGGTTATTCTCCCTCTGTACTCGGCACTGGTGAGACCGCTCCTCGAATCCTGTGTTCAGTTCTGGGCCCCTCACCACAAGAAGGATGTTGAGGCTCTGGAACGAGTCCAGAGAAGAGCAACAAAGCTGGTGAAGGGGCTGGAGAGCAAGTTTTATGAGGAACGGCTGAGAGAGCTGGGGTTGTTTAGCCTGGAGAAGAGGAGGCTGAGGGGAGACCTCATTGCTCTCTACAACTACCTGAAAGGAGGTTGTGGAGAGCAGGGTGCTGGCCTCTTCTCCCAAGTGACATGGGACAGGACAAGAGGGAATGGCCTCAAGCTCCGCCAGGGGAGGTTTAGGCTGGACATTAGGAAAAAAATTTTCACGGAGAGGGTCATTGTGCACTGGAACAGGCTGCCCAGGGAGGTGGTTGAGTCACCTTCCCTGGAGGTGTTTAAGGCACAGGTGGACGAGGTGCTGAGGGATATGGTTTAGTGTTTGATGGGAACGGTTGGACTCAATGATCCGGTGGGTCTCTTCCAACCTGGTTATTCTATGATTCTATGGTTCTATGATTCTTCTGTTTAGTTTTGCATGTTATTTCCAGCAAAGTTCTTGTTGACACTATATGAAAATACATGTTTCTCTTTTTCTTTAAAATGGTTCACATTTACTGTGTATTTTTTTATTGCACTAGATTGGAATGGATTAAATATCTGTACCTCATTTATCTTCACTTCATATATAACCTCTACTAGTACAGTAAATTTTGAAAGAATTGTTATTGCTGTACCACATTCATAATTTTTAAAACTCATCAATAAGCCCCATACTTCTTAAGCTTTAATTTAATGCATATCCATGTATGTACAAGAAAAAATATTCATCAGCCCTGAAGTCCAATATAAACAAAGCACTAGACTAATAATTATTTTGTTTGATTGGTTTATCTAGCATTGCCATGTGGTGGAGAAGAGCCACAGGCTGAGACAAGTCTTTGTACTTTCCCAAGTCCATCATGTTCGTTCACCAACAGGTCTTGATTCTGTGCAGGAGAGAAATATTATTTGCATGTCTTTTTGAAACTCAGGACAGCATTTATTTTTTGTGTTGTCGTTTCTTCTCTATAGCAGAATTCAAAGCCTGAAGGATCAGATCTTTGTTGTTCTGAATGTTGTAGCTGGTCAGTTCTACTAGCTTGTCAAACGCTTCCTCTGTGTAGGTAAAGCTGTTTAAGCAGTACGGGGAAAAAACACTGGAAACATCCACATTGCCCTGCGCCATCTCAGCTGGACTGCGCTCCACACCTGACAAACAAAGAGAGTTAATTGATGAGTTATAGATGTGGTCCCACTTCCCGCTCTACAGATGAGGCACAACGTTGCTACTCACTGCCCACTCATGTTTCTCTCCCATGGGAGCTGTGGCTGGGGAGAGAGAGGAACAGAACATGCTAGACTATGACTCCCATCCTGACACAGCCAAGGGGCCACTGACTGGTGGGAGGGCCATCTCTACCTCACAGCTTACCAGGTTCTTTGTATTTTCTGAAGGTATCATTCACCAGTGGGAAAAACACCACTGTTGGCGCTTCTGGGATCTCTGCATCTTCAAAAATGTAGCACTCTTTTAGATTTTTCTTTTCTTCTTCACTCAGGTGTATTTTGGGAAACGGGATTCCTTGCTTTAGGAAGTACTTGGAGGCTTCTTCCAAAGGCTGCACTCAGAGAGAAAAAAGGTCAGAAATTCTGTCACCCCCCCAGCTTTTCCAAATTCACAACACATCCCTTAAAGGCTCTTTGCAAAGGTCAGGGGGCACTATTCACTGTCAGTGTTTATTCTGGCCTTTGTCTCTTGTGTAAGATAATAAGTATTAGTTATTAACAGAACAACATTTCAAGACCCAGCCTCCAGCTTATGCTCCTGATTGTTGTCCTACCTCCTCCTCTTCAGCCTTTATCTGCAAGATAAATAAGGTGTTCATGGCTGCAGGCAGGGGTGGTCTAGCGCTTTAGGGCACAGAAAAATTTCCTTTACTGGAGAAAACCTTGAAATCAGCAGAATGGAAAGGAATCTGAAATGGCAAGGTTTTTAAATACAGATTCATAAAGGTACAACATTTTGTCGACTTGGCATGGAATATTTAAAACCCTGTAATTATCTTGGGTGCCTTAAGATAGTTGCGAAAATTGATGTAGGTATCTGAGAGCAAACGTTATCTTGCCTGAGATATGAATTTTATCTTGCAGGTGTGTAAGTAATTTTTTAAAACAGGATTTTTGTTCCTGAATCTAGTTGACGTGTATGCAAATTTAGCCCTCAAGAACTTCTGTCTTTTCTATATCTAGTAACCGGAATTATAGGCCAGGTTGTGAGCTAGTGTTTGAAACAGCAGATATGGTGTCAGAGGACAATTTTTTTCCTCAATTTAAACTATAATATTATCCAGTTACTGTTCTAAAGACAATTGGACAAATTACTTCAAATTTCACTGCATGTAGATGTCTTTAGGAGGATATCACAAGACAAATTAACAGTTCATCAGTGGTGGTACTAGTTCTAGAGAAATACTCTTTTGCACAGTGTAGCCTCAATAGCCGTGTGGAGATCCTAGGAGCATACAGCTCTAGGAGACAAGGTTTACCTATTAGAGGGCTAATTAAAATAAAAGATTTAGAAAACTGATTCCACTTCTGTTTTTCTTAAGGGATTTGGAGTGGTATACTAGCATCACTAAGAGAGCTACACCTATGCAAAGCAGGAGCTATATGCTAAGAATCCTTTTCTCCCAGAATCACTTTCTTCTATGTAAATTATTCTGACTCCTCAGGAGTTAAAGTGCTAAAAGGTGTTAACGAACAGTGGTTGTTATTGAAGGAAACAGAGTGGTCATCGCACCGATGTCTGTGATCCAGAAGAATAGTTTAAGTGTAGGACAACATCCACTTTCCTCTCTGGCCTCATGAGCGGCGGGTAGCTGATATCGATGTATCCTGCTGTGTCTGCCAGGCACATGAACTCTGCTGTTTCTGTCAGTTGGTTGGGGAAATTCTCTAGTACAGTATCTAAAAGGAAATATTTCTTATGATGAGTGATTCATTGAAGAAGTAATATATCTGTTGTTTGGCTAGTAATGGAGGAAAAAATACCTCTTGTCTCCCTATTACTTTTGTTTTCCGCAGTACGGAAGCTCAGACTTGACATAGAAAAGAAAGACCTATCCAAGGTAAAAAGATCTACCTCACTTCTCATGCTGCTCTTCTCCTGTACCCAATGTGCAGTAGTATTTTTTATTTCTCTGTAATCAAAGGATGCCTTGGAGTATTTGTTTACACTGTAATTTCAGTAAAAACACAGCTGTGCCACCATTTCATTTGTTTTGAAATTTCACTTTAAACTCAGTGAAAAAGTGCTGATATCTACCAAGTCACTTCTGCTAAAGATGCTCAGCTCCGGCCAGACGATTTGACTGTATAAATTTTAACTAGTTATCTTGAATTTTTTGTTTATGAAATGAAGAATAAAGCCTGTTCATCCTTTGCCATCTCTCCACTAATAAAATCAACAATGATCTAAGCAGATAAAAATTAATATTCAAGGATGTTTACCTTTCCATATGCAGAAATTTTTGCTCTGGAGGTATTCATTGTGCATCTGGAATCCCTTCAGGAAGTTATAGAACTTAGAAACCATCACCCGCTCAGTCAGGACCTGCCGAATGATGCCCATGATGCCACATTCAGGAGTGACTAAGTAAGTCTCCAACTCATGGCTCCTAGCTGGTAGGGAAGGATCATCCCCTTCTGAAGGGTAGAGGAGAATAACAAGTTGTTGTTTGGATATAGTTCTTCACAATACTTGAGTTACCAAAAGGAATCAAATATTCGCTAGAGCAACGAAGATCTCAATAAGACATGTCGTTATGCAATCAAATCAATATCGAAGTAGGAACAAGAAGAAAATCAGTGAAGCAGATTTTAAAACAAATGTTGGCAACAAACTTCTTAAAGCTGGAAAGAGTCCAAACTAGCTTTGAAAATAGTGCTGTTAGGAGACTTAGATACCCATAAAAGAACAGAGAAAAAAGATTATGCTAAATGACACCTCATGAGGTTGGGAAAAAGGACTAATGACTTTCTATGGTAAGCATTTATTGAGTTCAGAGTTCTGCATCACTTCCCTGGAGAAAGTGATGAAAAGCCCATAAACTAAACTCACTAACTACATTTGAACACGGGGAGGACATCCAGCACCTCTAAGGAGCACTCAGGTTTGCACTGAGATCAAAGAAAACTGAAATAGAATTCCACATATTTGATGTATTCAAGTCTTCGACAACAACATACAAAAAATATGATCTGTCAAGGCGGACAGAGAACACAGCACTGAGATGTTTATTACACCACGTAAGTTCACCAGAAGGCTGGTGACAAATCTTCACTTGCATTAATTTAGAGCAAGAAAGACTCATGGAAATAATGTTGCTATGAACAAATTCAGAGAGGAATCCTAATTAAATATCACTTGAACAGAACATCTCAGGGGAAAAAAGACCCAAACAAACAGTGCAGCATTTGCCTCAGTTTTAAGATTTAAAAAAGTCTTCATAAAGATTTCATGCTATATGCATCTGAATGTAATATTGATTTAAATATTGAGAAGACAACAGGTAAAGTTAAAACAGAAATGTAACTGACCAACTTCAACAGTCCTGTGTTGGGTGCATCTCAGTGAGCACCTTTCTGTGGGATCCGATGAATGCCAGGCATCCAACAGATTGTAGGAAAAAACATTGCTCCACAGGCCTGTGCAGGGACAGAGAACAGGGAAACTGCTTTAGAAACATTTTACTGGAAAATATCCCTTTAAAATAGAAACCTTCAGCTTTGCAAGGAAACAGCAGAAAACCTTAAGGTTTCTAAAATCTATATTAAGTTCCTTTGTAGCAACTCAGATTCTGTCCTCAAAGAAGAACTGAAACAGTTTTAAACATTGTGCCAGGCATTCAGCCACTGTAATTCATTGTCTCACACAGCTGTTGCTAACACACTGTAAGCCAACATTTTCCAGCCTGCTTATTCCTGTCCTATAAGCAACTGTCATCAGAAAATATATGCATGACATTTTACATAAAGTAAAGGTTTGGTCTACAAAGTATGCCATATAGAGCAGTATACTTAGCTAAAGGTTTGGAGGCTGGTCCTGAACACAGGTTAAAGCACAATTTAGAATCATAAAATCATAGAATCATAGAATAACCAGGTTGGAAGAGACCCACCGGATCATCGAGTCCAACCATTCCTATCAAAATTTGGAACAGTCTGCAAAGTACTCCTCTAAAACAAGACATTTTCTATGTTCCTTATAAGGTTTACTTTACCACAATTGGATAATTCCCATAGTCTTTCTTCCACTTTTGCCTTCTCCTTTAAAAGCAGGTATAAAAATGTCTACCCAGTGCAGAAATGTCCAAAACTCTCTTAGATCTTGAAAAGTATTTCTTCCTCCACAGCTCTGCTGCGTGCCCTGCGAAGAACTCTCCCACAGAAGGCAGGGCTGAGCCCTGCCTTTAACTTCTCTACCAGTGAAAGTTCTTATCCTTAAACCATCACCTTGCTTTTATCCTTAAACCATCACGCTATAACTAATAGTACATTTTAACTGGAACCCAAGAGGGCGTTACAAGCTGTATCACTAGATGGCAACATTGCTTTAACTCTCCTTCCTTTCTACAGATCCACCTACCGCTGTGGGGTCACCAGCTTCATTTGGGTACTAGGGGTGAGAACACAGATCTTAGCACAGACTGGATGTATTGGGTGTGCTTGCTCCCTGGCCACCTCGAGTATGACCACACCACTATCACTGCAAAACCTCAATGAAGGCAGTGTTCTCAGAAGAAGGCTTCATAGTCCACCCAGCTCTGTGATCTACTTCCTATCTCTGGCAATCAGTAAAGGGTGCTTAATGTAAGAATACAAGAAGATAGAAGGTATGAAGAGATTTCTTCTGTAGCATATTTAAGTTGATAATCCAGTGCTGGTGGCTGCATCTGAACTACTGTGTTTCAGAGCCACTAGTGGCGCCATCTTCTGTAAATTTGTCTGCCCCTTTTTAGACTTATTTATACTCTTGCATTCTGTGATATCTTCTGAGTCTTCTCCCTCAACCACCTCTTTTCTTAACTCATGACATCACTAAAAGCTCTAAATATAGCCATTAAAGCTCTGAGATGTAATGTCTGTGTGCCTAAGCACAATATTCAGTTCTTCATGACCAGCTTTTTCTCATGATTGTTCCAATAAAACTCTGGATTCCTGCATTAAACATTGAGATGCATAGCTTTTCTACACACCAAATAAGGAATATCACATGATGTTACTGGCCTTATGGATTTTTCAGTTCATAAGAAATCCTGTCTAACTGGTGTCCTTGGTGTCCTGCTGTGTGTTGTGTGTATTTACGTGCAATGCACCCGTTGTTCACTATCTAAGAGCAGAGGGACTCTTTTGCCAGCAACTTCACCCCATAGAACAAGGGGGGTGGTAGAGAATTCTGGCATTATGCAAAATTAAAATGAGAACTGCATAAAAACTGCAAAGCTGTCTGTCCTGCCATGCATTACTGGGGCCACTCACTTTACTGAAATAAGAATGAAAACATTCACTGATTTAATCATGCTAGCAAAATTACAACTATATCAGACTACTATATACCTTATGAAAATACCAGTAACAGTTCAGAAAACTACTCAAAATTGCCACATTTTATAGCAAACTGAGTAGCGACATAGTTTTTGTTATAAAATTATCCCATTCATAGACAAATTTGGTGTTAAGTATTCAGTTTCAAAATACCAAATGTTTCCCATGTGGACGTCTGCTGCCGATCTGTTAAAAAAACCCCTAACCTCTTTAAGCAGCCCTTAAACTTCAGGCATAAGAAGTACATTCAAGGCAAAAACAGCAGTGAATGGTGTTATTTGACATATCCTCTAAGTACTTTTAAATCCATCCCCAGTGTCTAAGGAATTCACCCAGAGGTGAGAACAACATGTTGGACGTTTTTCTTCAGTCCTACATGCTGCAGAGCAATAATTACAATATGCAGGACCTGTATTATATCAAAACCAGAGGATATTTTTACAGAATTTGAATTTTCCAAGTGGAGAAAAATTACCTTTCAAGAAGCAGATGCGGGATTCAGGGAGCTTCTTCATCAGGCGACCCATGAAGAACTCACTGCCAAACTCCTCTGGGCGAATGAAGGCGCCATATTTTAAGAACCCAACCTCATAAGGAGTGAACTCCACCCATTCTGCAGAGGTGAAAATGGACTTTTAAATCTCAATGGTGTCCCTATGTCCTTGCAGGAAGAGGAAGCAACTACAGTTCAAATGCTATCAACAAAGTGATCACAGACTGGCCTTCCCCAGGGTAAGGAGTTTTTAGCTTGTTACAGCCCCTCGCTCAGTAACTTTTCCTAAACTTGCGTATACAGAACTTTCCAATGAGCCTCTTCAGGCAGGGCATAAATGAAGATTATGACAAAAGGGGTCAGCCTTTTATCTGACATGTGAAGCTAAGGCTCTGACCTGGCAATAACTTGGCTGCCCTTACACAACTCTCCCAAACTATTCCTGCCCCACTAAAGATGGATTCCTCTTAGATGCTGGTCACAAAGTCTAGAAATGGAAGCAGAAGTGGAAGCTAAAGAGTTACTGTTTATGGATGCTATGGCTCAGCAGTGCAAGGAGTCACAGGACATGCAGTAACTGATAATGCAGATCATACGAACACCAACTGTGTCCAGATACAGCTCAGTTTTGCCATCACCTTTGAACTCTGAAAGGCTGTAGTCCTCTTTGATGTTGAGGATCATGTAGATAGGTAGGGGATTCTGACCATGATTCAATGCCTGTCGCTCATCTGAGAGTTTGTGGTTGTTTTTCTGTGAATTGACAAGAAAGAGCAAAACCAAGAGACCACGGTGTAAAGGCTTGCAAGCTAACAGCAAAATAAATACCTGTTTCCACTTTCATTTTCTTATCCTTTCCACTCATTTTGTGTTTAGACATTTTTTTAACCAAGGAGTTCATCTAAACATTTACATTTCCATGTAAGGTTATTTAGTTACTACTGAGCTGTAGGGCATTTTATGGTACAAACGTCTCTCATTCTTCCCAACAAATACATTTACTTTACATGGATTATTTAAATTCTCACAGAGAGGAACAGACCAAAAGAAACTGAGAGTGGGGCTCTGCTGTTAGGTGCTCAGATACTCATACTGGTAGAAGGAAACATAGGTTTTTTACTCTACAGAATACCCATTGGGCTGTTAATTATGTGTTGAGACATATGTGAGGACAGCCCTCCTTTGTTAGTCAGCAGAAATCATCTGCTGATTAATGCTGGCATGCTTTCAGTCTACTACCTATCCCTTAAACTTCATTTTCCTTACAACACTATTCAGCAGCTGTTAGAGAAAACAGACAAACTACCCCGTCACTTAGTGCTTTCTCCAGCAGAAGGCCCCAGAAGTCAACACTAGAGATCTGGTATCCTTCTTGCTTTCGCAGTTTTAGTTCCTTGTCATAGTACTTCAAGCTATCCAGGGAAAAGCAGCTTAGCTTGCTCTTGGTCATGTGTCTGCGGACTTCACCAATTGGTCCAGACAGATCCTTGTGTGACCAGTCACAGCTCTGATACAAATGGGACAAGGTCCTGCAGAAAAGAAAGGAAGTACATTGTCATATGCTTTCACTTCTTCAACTTGGATTTAAGGACCACATCAAATGAACTAGCTGAGATTCATAGAACAACACCTTTTGGACTCAGTTTATTATGGAAGAGAAAAGATTTTTTTATTTATAGGATACCTCAAATCCCTACTGAAACTTGAGGACTTGCAAAAAGCCCCTCCATGCTTTCTCTGCAAAGCTGGTATTTGCACCTAGGTCACTCCCTAGGAAAGATCCTAGAGATCAAACCAAGGGTCAAGGAGAATGCTTTTCTCCATAAGCAGTGCCTAGGCCAGAACCCTAGTTTAGGCTATGTGTTCTGAATGCAACAATATGGCTTGACACGGGTAAACTGATGTCTAGACTTCTGTAAAGCCTTTGACACAGTCCCCCACAACATGCTTCTCTCTAAATTGGAGATACGTGGATTTGATGGGTGGATAGTATGGTGGATAAGAAACCAGTTGGATGGTCGTATTCAAAAAGTAGTGGTCAATGGCCCAAAGTCCAGATGGAGATCCATGACAAGTGGTATCCCTCTTGGGTCCGTACTGGGACTGGTGCTGTTTAATACCTTCATCAATCGTATTGACAGTGAGATTGAGTGCAGTCTCGGCAAGTTTGCAGATGACACTAAGCTCAGTGGCGTAGTTGCCACATGAGAAGGATGAGATGTCATCCAGAGGGACCAGGACAGTCTGGAGAAGTGGGCCTGAGAGAACTTCATGAGGTTCAAGAAGACCAAGTGCAGGATCCTACACCTGGGTTGTGTACTGAAATCCCCTATATCAGTACATGATGGGGGATGATGTGATTGAGAGTTGCCCTGCAGAGAAGGACTTGGTGGTGCTGGTTGATGAGAAGCTTGACATGAGCCAGCAATGTGCACTCGCAGCCTAGAAGGCCGACCGTATCCTGGGCGGCATCAAAAGAAGCGTGGTCAGCAGGTCAAGGGAAGTGATTCTGCCCCTCTGTTCCTCTCTTGTGAGACCTCATCTGGAGTACTGTGTCCAGTTCTGGAATCCTTAACATAAGATGGATATGGAGTTGTTGGAATGGGTCCAGAGAAGGGCTACAAAGATGATCAGAGGGCTGAAGCACCTTCCGTATAAGGGCAGGCTGAGAGAGTTGGGCTTGTTCAGCCTGGAGAAAAGAAGGCTCTGAGGAGATCTTATAGCAACCTTCCAGTACCTGAAAGGGGCCTACAGGAAAGCTGGAAAGGGACTATTCATGAAGTCTTGTGGTGATATGATGAGGGTGAACAGGTATAAACCGGAGAGGGGCAGATTTAGGCTTGATGTAAGGAGGCATTTCTTCACGATGAGAGTGATGAGACACTGGAACAGGTTGCCAAGGGAAGTTGGGGCTGCTCCATCCCTGGAAGTGTTCAAGGCCAGGTTGGATGGGCCTTGGGAAGCCTGATGTAGTGGGATCTCCCTGCCCATGGTAGGGAAGTTGGAAGTAGATGATCTTTAAGATCCCTTCCAACCCTAACTATTCTATGATTCAATGAATAAAAATGCTCAAGACTGGAGCAGTACACCTTCTTTTACCAAAACAAAGAGAATAAATCTCCTCACACAGCAGACTATAGCTGTGAGGAACAATGTCTTTCTTCAGGATTTCCTTACCATGTTGAACCAGATGATCCAGTGATGTATGAAATAGCATCTAAGAGATCTAGCTTCTGAAGACCCAGGAGGTTGCCTAACAGAGATGTCAGTGCCCGGGTGCCACCTCCTGTTGTCATTACTGCCACAACTGGTACCTGTTTAAACATCAATACAGCAGTGCTAAACAACAACTTAGTTTACCAGTTCTTGTGTTCAAAATTGAGGGAACTGCAGCATTTCTGTCCCACAAAAAACTCCAACATTTGCCCATTTACCCAAGTAGGGGAGAAAAAGATGAAAACCTGGTATTTTGCAAAGAAAATTAAAATTTAAAAAATACTTAGTAATTAGATAATTTTTACTTTTTTTTAATTAAAATCAACCAATTTTGATTCTAAATTGTTACATGCTGGGTTACCAAAACACCTCAAAACTTGTTTCAAGGCATTTCAATATAAGACTGCATTTTCCTTAGTGGTACATTATCTCATGAGAGCTCTGTTGTGAAAGCAAGCAGTGCTCATCCTCTCTTGTAAGTCAAGTGTAACAACTGCATCACATTTCCTACAAAGTACCTAGAGTATGTTTTTGCAGTGATGAACCACAAAGCCTAATTTTGTGGAAATCTAAATTGTTTTACAGGAAGATAAGTTACTCCAAGAAACCCACTGAGAGAAGAGGAACCAAATGAAATTTCTCATACACATTTCCAAGCAATTGCGTCGAGGAAATTCTCAGCAGTGACCTGATTAAAATCAAGCATTTCAGGCCAAAGCAAAGTGCTGTTATTTGGGTTTATCTGACCACAAGAAAATATTCTCTTTTTGGAAAATCTGAAATTAGTATTTAGAAGTACTTCTAAAAAATTCTGATACTTAAAAAAATGGGGTTTTCCCACTGAAATTAGTGTGCTAACGAGAAGAAATACAGTGATGTCATGGGTTGCTAGCAAGGACATTATTAGTAGCATCCAAACCTTTCTGTCATGCAATTTTTAATCTGCCTTTGGCCCAGCTCTCCTGGACAAAAGGAAGAGTACAAGTAAAAAAAAACCCTCTCAAGAATTAAAACTTCTTCATGTCTGAAGTGCCTGATCACAGACCATTTTTACTCCCTAAAGCATCAACCATCCCTGCAGCAGCACAAGCATGAACAAATATAAACCCTAACTCAGTCACACAACTGAGAGAAAAATGTTGAACATCTTTGTGCTGTTAAGAGTGACAATACAGCTGAGATCAGAAGAATGACAGGACAGAGTCTGTGCTAAGGAACATCCTCACCAGTCAGCATTATGTATCATTTGAACTGTTAGGTTTCTCCCTCCAAAATCTGATAATATGGAATACCTTATGGGGCCCTAGTGACTCAATGCTTAGCTGAGAGAGTAGGAATATCCAGGTCTATAGTTCACCAATGAAAAAGAAATAAGGCAGGGGAAAAAAAGCTAATTTGTGACATTATTTTCTGAGCAAAGGTATAGTAAGTGGCTTTGATGCTACCCATATTCTCACACTGTTTCATCTAAACATTTCTTGATGCTTTACATTGGCAATGAATACATCAGGGCTGGCTAAGGAACAACATGCAAACAGCTACAAGCACAACCCATTCCTGCTACACCACATAGTTCAGTCCCTTCGGTGCTCCCCATACCTCATAGTCTTGCAGGTCTTGCTCTAAACAAAGAGCTTTTTTCAGAGCAGAAGCCACAAACTTCCTGCGTTTCTGCAGGAAATGTTTCTCCTCCATACACAGATCAAACTCCAAGCGAACATCTAAGTTTCTTGGCCTCAAATAAAATCCAAGGTTAAATAGAATGTGCATGATCTCTTACAATTAATGTCTGGACGTCTGCTTAGAAGTTGCAAATTCTACTATTCAGCTTACAAAAGCTGATGATATAGACAAGGTGGAGAAAAGACTGAGAAAATTAAAAAGTTGTAAGATCTTACAGAAAAAAAACCCCAAGAAATACTGTTTGTTGCTATACTGATTCTCAAGAAGTGTCTAACATAAATACTGCAGTACGCATACAGATACTATAAACAGTGGAATTTTTAGGATTTGTAGCTTAAAGACCTTCAGGTTTTATAAATATAAGTACTCTGGATTCTCTGTGAGTAAGGGAATTATAAACATATTATAGAGGAATGTATAAACACATATTTTTCTAAAATCATAGTTCCATTTATTTTGAAGCCAGAAAAAATTATTCTCCCCATCTAAACTGAAGTCCTGCATAGCACCATAACAGGAAATATCACCAAGCACAGTTAAAAATGTTCACCTTCTAGACATGGCTAACTAAGGCAGGATAAAATGGAGTAAATACAGTAATTGACTAAATATTTTATCTCTTAGTTACAGAAAGTAAGAAGGCAAAAAAAAAGCTGGGTAGCATCTTTTTTTCACAACCGCAAAATCCAAAGACAGAGTTTCTTACCAGTCATTTGACTTCACATATAAATTGATTGTTTCATCCTAGAAAAAAACCACAATGTAAGCACTGCAGAGGATTCTATGTCCTTTCCTTTCCTCTTAGTCAACTTTGCAACCCTTCATTTTTCCTAAGAGCCATGTTGGAGCCACAGAACCATAACAATCAGAAAATCCAACCCATTTTTAAAACTTACCCAAGTCCACTTTAATTTCTTTAAATTGTTTCATACTAAAGATAAATAGAGCAATATACAGTAAAAAACAGCACTAGCTCTGCCAATGTGTTCTTTCTTGCCTCATCATTTGTATTTGCTCTGACCTGCATTAGTCCCTTATGGTCACAGAAATACCTCTCAAATGTTTGTGGTTTTTGGTTGTGTTTGGTTCACATGAAATACACAGATCCATAACTTTCTCTGTGGGGAATGTATGGGCACTAGCAGTTGCAAAGCTAAACTCTTACTTCACACTGATCTAGTTAACTCATGATCATTTATCATTGATCCATAGAGTCACATTTATTCTAAAAATTTGGTGTCAATCACCTTTGTTACTGCTACTGTCTCTTTGAAGGGAAGTGAATCCAGAGGAATGGTGAGAGACACATGGCAGTCTTTATTTTTCTCTTCACCTGAGGTACACTGAAAAATAAATTATAATGTAGAAAAATATTGAATGCATACACTACTAAAAAGTACAGTCACCAAATAATTTTTTTAAAAATAGGTTCACTCTCCAGCAGTTTCCAAGTTGATATCTAATATTTAGACATCTTAGGGAGTACAATGCTCTTCCAGAGCAGAAGATCATGAAAGATGGCTTCTAATTAAAAATACGAATTCCTTCCATTTGCCTCAGTCAAGTATGGAAAAACCTTGAGTTGACTTTGTTTACTCAAGCCAATGATCACATACCGAGAAGAAAGAAGGCTTCTCAGGTAGAGCCATGCAGAGCTCTGACAAGTTATATTTAATGTAATGGAAGTCCAGGGGTTCCAAAGTTTGCTGGGAAGAGCCCAGAAACAGGGTTTGGCTGTCCTCGTAGGAACCCTTCACTGAAAATAAGAAGTCCTTTTCTAAAAAAAAAAAAAAAAAAAGCGTAACAGAAATTAAATATTATGATCTCAAAAGTAGAACATTTAATGGTTATTCTGAAGCTGCCATTTTAATTTACAAAACATTCAACAATGCTTAAAATCTCCTTGACACTCTTTATCCACCCAGAGAACAGGAGAAGGAGAAGAAGGAGAAGGAGAAGGAGGAAGAAACCAAGAAAATAAAAAGAGAAAACAGCTTCTAGAACAACAGTAGTTGTTTTAAAAACTCAGACATGCAAGAATGTTGGGCCAAATGTAAATATTGAGATAGAAATATATGTTTACTTCTATTTAACAGCACTAAGATGATTCATTACCACTGCAATCATTCACTCTATTTTCAAAGTCTAGGTTTTATAGCTAGTTAGCATGTATACACACTACAATTTTTGGTTCTATGATCCTGTGTGTACTCCTAACCACCCAGTTCCGGTGCTCTGATTGCAAGAATAAAACAGAAAAATTACCACCTAAGAAAATGACAGAAGAAAAGGAGAAATTTTCAGTTTACCATAAAATGAGATCTTTTGTTTCTAGTTTAAAATCTAACCTGAAGGTTTTTTCTTCGTCCATCTATTGTCAACCAGGACTTGCAAGCAGGAAATTTCACGAGACTGTGGCAGGGATGAATGGTGAGAGAATTAAGTATACAAAACATGCCACGTATGAATCACTTCAGTGCTACCTGTCTCTGGTCCCCTGAGTCCCTGCGGTCTGGAAAATTGCCCACCTTGTGTTTGTTAGGCTGATAAGAGAAAGATACTGACACTCAGAAGATCTGCCAGCTTTCAGCTAAAAGAAAAACGGCTGTGGCACTGTGGTACATCCACAGGGATGGGGGTAAGAACAGGGAGGAAATAACAGGGGAGGGTAAGGGATTGTTCTGAGGCCTCCTGAGGGTAGACTGATGGGCTACCCAAATCACAGGGCTGTCCTCATAGCCCTGCTTTGTTAAGGTTAGACAGCCAAGTGCCACCTTCTCTAAATAGTGAGTTAAGGGCGGTCAAGAAAGCAACTTCCGTATCATCCTATGGAGGTGGAGAAAACAGGATGGTCCTGAGGGGGGCCCAAGAGAAGTCCTCAGAATGACATAGACACAGTAAGTCAATGAAAGAGCTTTGTCAAGGTTTTGTCAAGACGCTTGCTGTCAGCTGCTGGTGGTGGTCACGTCTCTGGATATCCCAATGACTGTGTTCACTCTTTCCTAATACATCCTCCCACAGGGAGCAGCACAACAGGGTGGCTGCTGGTGTCCAACCCCCTCCATCATCCTCCCCTTTAGCCCTGCCTGCAGTGAGGTGTTGGGGCACCTGTCAGACTCACCAATCCCATCACTAGCATGAAAATGAACATAGAAGAGAAATAGTTTAAAATTACCACTAATACACCATTAGTGACAAGCTTTTCGGGAGGGACTGGACTGAAAGAGAGGGAAAAAAAGTGCAATTAGAAGTAATACAACCTAAATACATCTTGTATGATGTGTTAGAAGAACATCAAGGAATAACACTTTCCTTAAAGATTGCCTTGTCCATCATAGTCTCAAATTTTCAGATTTTTTAATTTTGGGAGACATCTGAGATGTGGATTACTTGATTTTTAATGGTAGTGGTAAGCAACAGTAGTAATAAGCACAGTGGCTGCAATTCTTATCATCCGTTTCTGTCTTCCAGCAAATAATGACATAAGTTAGTATCCAGGATGATTCTTTGTAGATAAGAAACATAATGTTCTAACCAATACACAACTAACTTGTTGGACAACAGCTGTTGTGGTGAAGCTGAGCATTTTAAACTATATAAACTAGACAGTTCTTTGGTCCCATGTGGGTTTTACTCACATGCTTTCCGATGCAAACTCAACCTCCAGAACCTCTTGTGTCTGTAGAAGATCAATTCATTATAAGCATTTGAATGAATTTTCTTTCTCACTGCCTGCAGTTGTCAATGATTATTCTGGATCATGAAACAGCCCTTAAAAAAAAATTCCCTCCTGCTCTAGGGTATGCTTAGCTGAGTGAAACCAATTGAGTTAGATTTAGTTTGGAAAGTGTTCTTCCTCCATCACTGACCCCAAGTCCCCAGTCTGACTGTACTTCTCCACTTTGGTGAATAAGGTTTGGACGGTATTTTACAGGATACATGTGGTGCAAACCAAAAGGGAATAAACCCTCCCACCTACAATTGCTATACAAGAATACCAATTTTTTTTCCTTCCTGTGGCCAAGGAAGACGTATTCCTTACCTTTGGATTTAGCTGAAAGGTCAAGTGAACAATTTCTCCAAGCTGGATTTTAGCAACATCAAAGAGGACAGTGAAAAGGAGTTCGTCTTTAATGACTTCATTTTCATCATAGACTTTTAGCTCAAGAATATTCTGTGAACAGAAGCATAGTATTAGAAACATTTCTATTTTGAGACCTTAGGGAGGCACAAGATAACATGTTCAACATGTTAAGGAAGACATAAAAAGGATGGGGAGAAGTGAGAAAGTATGCAAAACCTTCTCATCCACACAGAGATTAAGAAAGATATTCTCAACCTAACATTTTTGGATTTGCTGCCGATTTCCCCTTGCAGATTAATTTAAATCACAAAGGCTAGTAAAATCATTAAATATTTAGCTCCCATAATGAAAAAATTATTTGACTTCTAATTTGCTTTGAGGTCACCAATTTTCCCTGAATTGTAGGAAATCATTTAGTGGTCAGGACTTCATTGCTATAGCATAGCTATATACCCCCAAACTCTGGATATAAGAAGTGATTACAATGCACTAAGGAAATGCCATATAACTAACTGCATGGTTGCATAACAATATCCTGTAAATTATTGAATAGATCATGTGGAGATAATTATCATGGAATAGACAGAAATTGATATGGTTATGTTAAAATGGAGACAAAAGGCAAAAAAAGCAGCAGAATAAAGGCCTATTTCCATCAGATTATACACCACATCTCTCAGTCTCTTCTTTCTTCCTCCCTTTGTATAAATCTCCTCCTCTCTCTCCTGTGTCACCTGCTTGTTTGTACGGACAGGAGGGATAACAGCCCCTGCTGTACCTAGTTGGTAGCTGTGTATGGGCTGGCTCAGAGGTGTCTCTCAGAGTGTTGAGCAAATTAGCATTAACAGCTCTTTTCTCAGCGGAGAGACAATTCAGGCCTCTCTCCACACATTCAGCAGCTCAAGTCACGTGAATTACATGGACCTCATGTTTCAGAGATTCTTACTTATACCTTAGATTTAAATGAAACTTGCTAAGAGGTTCAATGCTTATTAAAGACACAGACAGGCACATATTCTGACACAAACACGTGCACAAATAAGAGTGAGCATGGGAGTTTTGCCTCCTTAAAAGTTCATAAGTAATAACAGGGAGGTCCATAACTAAATCTGATAAGTAATTGAATATACAGATACACTGGAAGAAAGATGATCTGGTTTTCAATTTTGACATCTATCATTTAGATAAGAAACCAGGAGGTGAGAAATGGCAAGATGTAGTGGACGTGAGTCTGCAGTTTCCTACCCTTTAAGGTCATATATGTAAATGCATCACACCATGCTTCAGATGGAAAATCAATTCTGTTTGGGGCTGACAGGGTCGGCACTGGGTTCCTGCCCACCGTGCTTGCTAAGAGAAACATGGACAATAAGCAGAGAAAAGCAGTCACAGCAATTTGGATTACAGACCAGCCATAAACAGCTTGCAAGGGTTATGGAAGGTGATGGAGAAGATATGCTTAAATTAAGCAGTTTGAAGAAGGCAGGGTTATACTGAAGACTCGATCACTGTTCCTGACTGTGATATGGCAACATATTGTCCTTATTTGGCTAAAATGGCTGACATTTTCTTAGTGACTGGCTGATTTAAAGTCTCTCAGTGACTCCTAGCTAGCCAGGAAGGGCATGCACAGCCTGCTGGCTGGCTAAGGGAGGTGCCTGCACTGCTGAGGTGCTGTGTGGGAAGCAGCCAGGCTCTCTGGGCAGTTCACCGTTTCCATTTGTTCCTGACAGAGAGTATGAGGGCAGAAACACTGGGAGCAAGGTGCCAAGCACAGCCAGCCATCATCAGGGCTGTGTGCCATGAATTCTGGGCAAGGTGGCCCTCCTGGAACTGGGGAGCACTCCCCACAGAAATCTTACCTCACTGACTGCTTTGTCATTCATCAAAACAGATGCCTTTCAGTAAACACACCCATCCCTGATGAGAACCAGCCCAACACATGCAAACAAGATTTTCTTTTCCACAGTGACAGTGTACTATATGATTTTACTAAGATCTAGCTCCCCTGATTTAGGAAGATGAATACCTCAACTGTAGATGAGGAGAAAATAACCTGGCCAGCACTCTCTGGCTCTGCTTGGAGAGTAACGAGCAGAGCAACTGAGGCGTGTGCAGTGAAGCCTGTGAGAGCCTTAACTTGGTCTGCTGAACCAAGACAGCAGACATGACAGAGCACTTTGGTTGTATCAAATACCCAGGATCCATCCTGTGCAGCCCACACTGAAGCCACCCACAGCAACCACCACCATGCTGACATTACCACACACTGAAAAGTATTGAGACTAATGTCTCATATCTTGTCTCTTGCTGCAAAATTACTACAAAGTAAATGTAAGGTCTTCCCAAATATTACTCTGTGAAGGACTAGATCAAGCAGCTTCCTGAGACCAAATGTTTTTTAAAGCTGTTACTTGTACTGCAGCTGTGAAAGACCTGTCAGCCACAAAACACTGCAAGGAGTAGGTGTTCTGGTCCAAGAGTTGCAGTTCAGTGGGTGTTTCTTCCGATGCCGCAATGCTTGTCCCTTGCCTTTCACCTCCCTGATAAACCTACAGGGCTCAGTGAAATTGTACATCACTGATATTTTGGAAGAAAGTGGAATTTTTTTAAGATCTGCAGGGAAAGCATTGGGTGTGGGCCACACATAGGCAGGAGTGTTAAAGCCAAATGCTGTACCAAACAGCACCAATACCACCTAACTCTGTGGAAGTAAGCCTGAGAATGTATATCATGGGCAACTTCTGCAGGCAAAGGTAAGAGGCATTGTTCACTGGAGCCCCTGTGGTGTAGAAACACTTTAAGCTATTCTGAATACTCTTTTGAAGGAGTTTATCGATGCTCAAGACAGCTGCGGGACTGGCCTGCTGATTTGAGTACTTGACAGATATGGTCTCGTCCTGCTACACCACGAGCACTAGGAAATGAAAGGTCCAAGATAGAAAAACAAAGTTTGATTGTCTCAGGTGGCTTACTTGGCCTATCACTGATCTTTGTGGACTCATAGATTCTGATGTTGATGCTGTCTTTCAGAGGGAGCTGATAGTAAGTCATGCAAATCTTCTTAGCTTCTAACATTTGTCATCATGGTAAGAGTTCAGCTGGTCTTTTTTTTGCAAACTTTACTTGTTGTTTTGCAATTTTGTTTCAGTGAAGGTCATTCCAAAGGAATAGTAAAAATGTATGGTTTACTCTGAAATTCTCACCTTTGCTCTCAAAAAGCAGTGATTTCAAGACAAAAAGGAGAAAAAGTGAAAAGTGATAGAATGTTGGATGAATAGTTGTGAAATATCTTGGCTATCTTTTATATATCAGGAAGTAAAATTTAATTTTGCTTGCTGCATAGTGCTTCACATCTGCTTATCCATATCTTTGTAATCCCTCACACATTTACTTTTATTGCACCCTACACATCAACCACAGAATGAGATCTCTGTATAATAATACAAATGCACTCTGCATCTTACTTTTACTTGGCTTTGTATCCTGAAGCAAAATGTTTCATTCCACACTGGATCTTTGCAGTTCTTGACAGTTTTGGTCCGGACAGTCTCAGCGGAAGCAGTGGGCAAGGACAGGCTTACGTAGCAATCAGTTTGACTAACTGTATTTGGAAAGATACATTGTAAGTAACAAATTACTAGAGTGTAGTAAAAATTAGAGTGTAGCCTTAGAGTGCTATATAGACAGCAAAATGCAAAAAAGGAGATATTGGGTTTTTTGCTTTTCTTACAAATCCTTATTTAATAACATTCTTTACTATTTGTTCCTTCCTGCATGTGGAAGATCTGGTTTCTTGAGTCTGAAAACTCGAAGAAGCTACTCCAATAAAGGCAACTGGTAAGAAAAAAGTATGCAGAGCTAGTTTTGCTTAACAAACCCCATTGCTGGCATGTCCCCTGTTTGTTGCAAATCAATAAATTTCTGTGATGGAGAAGAAAGAAGGTTTACATTTTAAGAGAGTCTTTTTAAAGTGTAAAATGCTAATTTGAGTATTTAGACAACAGGCTAACTTTGTCCTTAGCAGAAGAGCTAAAGGGGGTCTGGGTGTGAAGGACCTTTCCGCCTCTGCCTCCTCATAGCTGTAGCCCAGTCCACGGAATGAGCCCAATGTCTCACCCAATATATGGTCTCATTCCTTCACCATCAACAGATAGGCAAAATTAGTAAAGCACTTCTATCTTACTGATTTAAACTCTGAGCCTTGATAGTGAAGTATCTTCTAGTTTCTGAGAAAGATGTTAATATAACACAAGGTTGCACAGTTGGATACAAGTATGGTGCTAAATCTTCATGAATACACCAGGATTTCTTGGGTGTGGGGGTCCCAGGAACCACTTCCAGCCCTAAGACAGCACAAGTAGCCTTCCAAAAGGATGACCACAGCTCAGCCAGGCACCCCTGTAGGGTGTTGACAAGTTGTCTCTTGGGGATTGCCAGAGTTTTTGGGTGAGAGGCAAGTTGGGCACTTGTATGTCTGTGGAACTATCATTTTGTGTATTAACCTGATAGATGTATTTGGTGACTGGGATTCTCTCCGACACTGCTAAGAAGATGGTGGGTTTTTTTGCAGGGAGCAGTACTGGTCATTTGCTCTTGAGTGCATAAAGGGATTGATGTCTCGCAAACCCATGGTAATAAGCTGAAAGCCTGAAAATACAAGAGTGGTGGGACTTGCTCTCACTCCACAGTCATTCACCCTTTCCAGACCTCCTATTTGGAGTAATTCAGAAGAATTACTTCCTCAGTCCTTCAGTCCTGCACACTGTCTGCAAGTTTTTTTTGAACAACGGACAACTTTTTTCTGCTGGGCAGCTGCAGCTGTCTCTAGTATCTTCAGCTCTAAGAACTTGTTTTGTAATCACAGAAAACATGTCAGATTTGGGTGTAATAACAGGCAGTTTGGTACAGTGGGATACATGCCAAGAGGTAGCATGATCAAATGAATAACCTGCTGGAAAAGATGTAATGATACGTTGGCTTCAGTCACAGCTATATGACAGACTGCTAAGTCACTCTGTGCAATTGCTTCAATTGAAATTTATCTTGCTTCTCTATCTGCATTTCCCCATCAATAAAACAGTGATAATGATCCTTTCCTCTTTTGTAATATGCTTTGACATCCCATGATTAAAAGCATTATAAAAAAAACCTACTATCATTAATATTTCCACATGACCCACAAGAAGACTGCCTTATCAGGAACTATGTTATTCTTCTTCTAACAGCTCTCTTGGCTCTCATTCCACACTTTCTTTCAAGTTGTGGTGTAACCCATGTGACAATGAATAGGTGTTGCTTAAAGCAATTTGTGCAATTAGTTTGTATATGATTTATCTTTCAAGTCTTCTGATGCTGCCTGAACATGAAACATCTTCCAGTTTTTCAGCATGCATTCAATAGTTTCCCCCTTACTGTCTATACCAGGAAAGAAATGACTTTGACATCGCAAGTGTAGATACTTATAATCCTGGTAAGTAATGCTGGGATATTTTCAGACTTATTAGTGCAATTTTAAAAAGCAGAATATGTGCAATGTACCTGTGGATAACAATATATTGGTAAAGTACGTTATAAAATAATCTATTTATCTCTCTGCCCACAATATTTCTACAATTCTTCCATTGATTTTCAACATTTGACAAAAAGATAATATTAACTGCATAGTTACTTCCTCAGATGGTGCCAGAGAAAAAGATAAGAGTGAGAATATCTGTTTCTTCAGCAGCTGTACCTGTCAGTTACAGACCACTGATACATGCATAGTTTGGAGAATTTATTCATTGATAGTCTGGGATATGTCTTTGTTGTACATTCAAGCTACGAATCCTGATTTAGAAGACAGGCATTTGATATTTTCAGAGTATTAAAGAAGCTCTAAACATCTGACTCAAAATCTTATATCTAGATAGAGCTGTGGTGGGATCTCTGTTCAATCCTACATCCTCTCTGAGCACAATACACTTATAGCCATCTTGAAAAGTTATGCTAGTCTTTAACAAGACTGTTTATCTTTAACAACAGCAAAAACAAAGTCCCTCAACCTGATGAACCATACGTAAAGCCAGCTTAGTTAGCAACCACAAAACCTCAGTCTCAACATAGCCCAAGACAAGAATGTAAATAGAACAGAATAGAAACATTTAGGTTGGAAGGGAACTTTAAGATCATCAAGTCCAACTATAGACCTAAAACCACGAAGCCCACCACTAAGCCAAGACCATAAGCACCACATCTACTTATCTTTTAAGCCCCTCCTTCCACCACCACCCTGAACAGGCTCTTCCAATGCTTGATAATCCTTTCAGTGAATAAAATTCTCCTAATATACTGTCTAAACCTCCCCTGATGCAACTTGAGACCAACAGACGCAGACAGAGACAAAGATATTTGAATCCAGATATAAGCGATCACAGCCAGGTCACCATATGAAGAGTAACAAATTATGCCCCAGAACAACAATGTTGCAGGACTTATTTGGTAACTTACATATATAGCACAGATTTAGATAAATTTTGGACCAGATCTTAAATACGTGATGTTAAATGTAAATGCAGGTGATGGCATTTGTCACTGTGATCTTTTTGCATTCACTCCCAGGCCTGGACAGGAACAAGTAAATGCATGCTCACTGTCTTTCATTTTCCAGTTTGCTAATGCAACAACAACATCTGTCAAATAACATGGTAATAGTTAGTTCTATAATGTCCAAATGATTGATACAAAGAGGATAATGATCGGTGGCTCTGTATGGCCAGAGGGAAATAAATAAAGATAAATATTAGGGAAACTTCTCCAGCTCTAACAAGTTTAACTCAAGCGGGAGAGATTTCAGAGGGTGCTGGTATCCAGATATGTATCAAAGACTGAAAGACAAGGTAAATTTGATCCTGCTTCAGCAGAAGAGGACCAGTCCAGGTGAACCCACAAGGTGTCATATGGAATTGCAGCCACATGATGCCCATGTTTATGCTGGAAGGAATAAACAGGATAACTGTGTCATGTCAATTACATTGCATGGAAACCAACTAACCAGTCTTCGTGCCAACCTTGACTGTCAGGTGAGGAAGTGACAGGACATCCTTATACTGTACTGTACATGAGCCCAAGAGATTGATTCTCAGATATCTGGGCGCTGTCTCCAAAACAATGGCAAGTCTCCATCTTTGACGCATATAAAGTAAGACTGTAAGTTCATTGAAAAAGCTGCCACCTTTCCTTTCCAGATACACACAGTATTCAAGTAACAAGGCCTAGAGTCTCCAGGGACCATCGCAATATAATCATCAATAAGAAACAATGAAAAAGCAACTCAATGTAATGTAGATATGCCCACAGATAGCAGTGCTACAGCTTCTCCTATCTACCTCAACTTCTCCATGAAGAAACAAGGGCTAAATTTTGTTACCTAAGTGGCATTGTGGGTACAGATAGCTGTTCTCAGAAAATTTGTACAAGCTAACAGAGGCATAGATACCATTAGATCACCCTTACATAGTTTTGGTAAAATGGAAATTATATATTTCCATAGGTAAATATGTTTTTTGACTTTCCATAAGCATTGCCACTATTTCACTCTTCCCAATTCCAGAATGTCGCCAGCAGGAACTAAAAACCACTTATTTTTGGCCAAGAGGTATTACTAAAAGGTCAGAATTCCTGTGTTCCACCTCAGATCCTCTTGCAGTGATATGTGGTGCAATCTCACACATACCAACGGAAAATGTTTTTTAGGAAATTCTTCCATTTCCATTTAAAAATAAAGTAGCAGAAAACTAGGTCTTGGCCAGATATTGACACTGTCAATGTAAACACTGTGTGTAGTTAGAACACAAGAGAAGCACTGATAGTCCATAAGAGTTTACTGTAGATTCTGTACACATAAATAAAAATAGATAATTGTAGATGTTCTTTAGTTTTTATAGTGGGAACGGAAGAGCTATGGCAGGAAAATGACATGGAAATAATAGGCACATTGTTATTACTAAGTAACAAAAGTAGAGTGTAATAAGACACCTCATTCCACCATCATGAAACCATTCATAATGGTTTGCAGCAGCCACTATGAAGGTGAATACATCAATGCTGATGACTTAACTTGGTAAGTAAAATTCCATAACATACTGTAACAGCCCACTGAAAGTAGAAGTGTTTACACTACAAAGTAAATGGGTCTTGCCAATGTGTGTTTTGCTTTTGGCAACCAAGTCTTCACATTTTATAGGTCTTTTCCACAAACATGTCACCATCAGTTTCTTTCATGACAAAGTAAGCCACAGATAATCACAGAGCCTCCAGACTGTCTTTTATCACAATGCTACAGCTAATCCTATTTTCACGGTGAAATTAAATGAGCTTATGTTCTAACTGGAGTCCTCTAGAAATCCCAACTGTGCTAGAAGTCTGCAGCAACTTTCCTGTGAGTGAAAATGAATGAAAGCATTAAGAACAGATTTATTTGCTTTACAATGAACTTTTATAACCAAGACCCCTTTTATCTAGTTTTCATTCTTGAACTGAAAGGAAACTCTTTTTAGAAAAGAGTAGTCAAGATTGGTCCTGAACAAACAGGAAAAGATGAATCCCTCTGCCAGGCAGACATTCAATAATATTGCAAATTTAACAGCAGAATACAATGAAAGCACCAGCACCAACATTTGTGAGTGAATCTTACTTTTAATCTTCACCGGCTACTACTGATGCACTACTTTATTGGTTCCTGCTGAGGATACTGTCATGCATAGAGCCCAAGAAAGAAGTTACAGTCTCACATGGACACTCTAGTGTGTCTTTTCAGCAGTGCGGATTATCACAGACATGTTAAACCTAGCCTTTCTGCTTTACATTGGCCTCCCACAAACAGCAAATCACAGCTGCGTTCTTGGTCCTTATCCACAAGGTAATCAAAGTCCTCAGTTCAGCAAAAAGTCTGCCTGAAGCTCCCCTCTGGAGACCATCACTGATAAAGGTCCTCAAGCTCTCTAAATCTTGCCTATGGGCAGGGCTTTCTCTGACACTGCTCTGAGTGAATGCTCAGAATGAATCTCCGTGGGGTCTAAGGCATATGCCTTATCACACTGTGCTTTTAGTGTACAGCTCACCTCAGCAGCACTCATCCAGGTGTGTGTGAAAGAGCACTAAGAGAGCGCAGATGCACAAAGTAAAAGAGTACAGGGAAAGAATGAATCACTGATTACAGATGTTAGTCACACTGTTAAAAGCATAACCGGATGAGTTGCAGATACTGCTGTCTTGATGAAACCAGAACAAGGACAGGACTGCAGTGTGCAAGAAAATCTTTTGGGAATCGTTGAGCAAAAAAGTATTTAAATGTAGTTTTCACAATAAAGTACCAAAGATGAGAAGTTGTACTTTCTTCTCCTCATCAAAGGAATACTTCAAAAATACTAAAGCAAGCCCTGCAATAAGTAAATGTCTGCGTCAACCTTCACATGCATTATGACTTCTTCGAATGTCCCACATGACCACTGTAAACACAGATCAAAACCACAAAGGTACAATAACTTTTAACAAGGTAGAGGAGACTGTGAGCATGAGGAAAACTAATGCTTATCATAGTTTAGTAAGTGGTTAGAAGGTGTTACACAGTGCAGCATAAAGAAGTTTGCAGACATAGAAATTCTGTTCAGAAATCAGAGCACATACTTCATCTTCATTATCTGTTAACAACTGTTGAAGTTGCTTACACATGTTTGAAAGAAACCACATGCTAGTCTTGTGCTGCTCATGTTATTTATTAGCACAGAACTTAATGAAATATGTCTCAACTCTTGCAGAAACATCCATCCAGATCTGCTGGGACTTTCCAAGTGCAAACTAGAAAGTCACATTCTGAGCAGAGTCTGCCACTACCTTTTAACTCTGCAAGACAAATGGCAGATGAGGAGTGAAGGGTCACGAATTGTTGTCTGGACCTGTGTCCTCTCAAAGCACCATGTGGTTCTACATTGCTGCATCATCACCTACTCATTCCAGTCTCTCTTCTCCACCCAGGCTTCTCCCCTGTTCATTTCCATTGCCTCCACCCTTTTCAAACCTGTTTTAAAGCAGGTTTTGACACTTTAAAAAATAATAAATCATTTTAAAACCTGTTTAAATTACTTATTAACCAGAAGCCTCCTCTAAATAAGAGGATAATGAAGTCTACTAGGAAGATATAGCACCATAACAAAAAGCTTTAAAGATCATCTCTGTTTAATGAAGGACAACAACTGCAACAGTACCTGTGCTGGTACAGTATTAGAGCATGGTAGCTGTTTTCATATTTGCCTTTCGGACAGAGATGAGCCTATCATTTACCAAAGGTTGTTTACTCCTTATAGCAGTCCTTCAGCCAGTGATCAGTTCATCCTCCTTATGCCCAAGTGGGGCTCCTAATGCCCTTTATTCTCCCCTTACTTTAGAGATGATGAACTAAGGTTTTGAGTTATAGGGGAACATCACACATAATGCCTTCAACTTCCAGAAGAGCTCTCTGTTCTCACACACAGAAGTACACAGAAGCCAGCGTGGCTGCAAGAAGTTCCTTGTCCACCTAAATACAAAAAATTTGATACCTAGCAGCATAGATGCAAATATTTCCAGAGTTGTAAGGAAGTGGCCTGACCAAGATCCCTAAACAAATAATGTATTAATGAACAACTTCATTATAGGTAGCATTATCTTTTATAGTGGCAGCTTACAAAGCAATGAAGGCACAGCACAGGCTTTTTATCTCCACAACTTTTACCATGTATACAAGACACTGCAACTACATCAACACAATATATACTTTGGTCTACACAATACACTCCATTATGGTGGTTTTGCCTACAATACATTAAAGACTTGAGAAAGGCAAAATTCTCAAAATAATCTTTCAAACTAGAGAATGCGTGATCTGTGGGAAACTAGCTTTTTGCGTGTGATTACATGGCAGCAATGAACAGAGGAAGAGTGGGAGTAGAGTTGGGTATCATGATATTTATCTGGATAAAACCAAACAGAAGATTGAATGAAAAGGTACAGAGGTTGTTATCAATTGCAATTTTGAATTTTATTCACATGATATTCATTGAGACTATCCATTAATTTTTTACTTTTATTATGTGTTTATGACTTAATTATTATAAACATCAGTTAAGACTAGGCCTACATTTTGACAGGTATCTTAGTAGCTATGCAGTTAGCTCTTGATCTTGATATAGCAACTTACAATTACAGAAATAAAAATCCTGCTTCAGGATATGACATCACTGGGAGGAGCTTCTGTTGATTAACAGTTGTTTTTCTATCTGTTTGTTTCTGTCTCTTAACCAGTGAGGAAATCCTTGTTTACAGGCCCTGTTGCAACTTGACAGCCATCTACATAACTACTTCTTCATCCTTGTGCATAATCCTATTGCCAACTCTTTGTCCTGGACTGCTTTTAGGATTTCTCTCACTAAGGCAAAAATGGGATGGGAGAGAATTTGATCTGATCCAGCACAACTATTCTCACATCCCTGTACACTGGAATGGGGATGCAAGAACATGGAGAACCCAAGGACCTCAGCTTCTGGCTCTCGTTCTTGATGCTGCCGATGGCTTCCTATTTCACTAGTGCCTCAAGCTAGCCTGGCTGCATTAAGTGTTCAGACTTTGAGCAACTAGAGACTTCTTTCCAAAATCACCATATACCATCCTATACAGTTGCAGAGAAATAGCACCACCTAGTCAGTGAATTCAGATTTTGCAGAAATTGTGAATGCATTTTTGAAGGTTTGTGAGAGCCGCAAAGCTTTTGCGGTTTTAAAGCAGTAGACAGCTGCAGTCATGCAGTTGTTGATGACATGTTTTCTGTCAGTTTGGGAGTAAGTACAAGGGGATAGTTGTGATTGTGTAAGAGCTAACCCTAGCTAACACACAGAAAAGGCCTTTCCAGGACAGCCTGGAAAGGACCAGCTTTCCTCAAGTAGGCGTTTCTGCTATGTATGCACAGCAAAGAAGAGAAAAAAGAAATGTCCATGTCTATTTAATTAGCGATGTAAGTATATTGACCTCCCCAAGGAATAACAGATATGTAGGCCTAACTAGTTATCTTTATTATCTTCTTAAATGATTGTTGCTACATTCAAGTTACTCTAATAACGTGCAATGAAATGCATAGTTTAGGATTCCCTAGTTTGCTTTCAAACCCTCCACTTTTCTCACTGCCCGTAAATACACTTCAGCCTAAAATCACTTGGAACTTGTTATCAACTACAAAGTGAACTTTGCTGTACATGGCAGATTCAGTCTTCAACGACTGATTTTTTTAACAAGTGCCTTTAGATCTCCTCCTCTGAGGACTGCTTTCATTGTTCAGGTGTTAAATCATCTCTGCACAATATTTTTGTCAAGAATTAAAGGACTGCCACATAAAGGTTCCTACTGCACTTTCACGCTGGTTTTCCAATTGAATTCAATGCTTTTTAACACACTCTCATTTCTTGTGATGCATATCACAACACCTAGCATGGCTCCACAAAAATTAAGTGAGAGAGGATACAGGTGCTGTGCATAAAAAATCTCACTGGCTGTCTACTTATGCCACTAGTAACTTGCTCCTGATTCTCACAAGGAAAATAGAATATGGTGCTCTGCTGCACAATAAAGGCAGTTGGGATGGGAAGTAGACAAGACCAGGTGGTCTTGCCTCTCAGACTTTGGCACTCTGTGTTGCTTCTTGGCTCTTGCCAACAAAGATCTTCCTCCACATCTGGCTTTGGAAGCAAATCTCTAGTGATATAGCTTCATACCTGCAATTAGGCAGTCAAACACCTGCGCAAAATAAAGAGAGAGGATAAAGACTAATAAAAGATAAAGAACTAAGATAACTGGCTATGGATTTGTTGGTTCTTAAGAATGTAAAGACTACCATATTTAATCATTATAAAATACTGAGAAAGAAATAAACATTCCTGTTTTTAAGCCAGAGGCAAGTATTGAGTTATGAAGTCTGTAGGTGGTTATCTTGATGGTATAGACTCTCAGGGCAACTAGGGTATTTTCTTGGGCTGGTATAATTTATGCCAGAAAACAGCTCAGTTGAGATTAAAAAAGACAGAGAGGGAAAAGAACCATTGTTCCATACTTCTCTGAAGACATGCTGCTTTCAAGAAAAGGAAATAGGCCTGTGCTAGGTCCAGGCTGCAGAAATTGAAGAACTGCAAGAATTGAACAGTAATCTCCATGGAGGCAAATACTCTTGCTGGATTCACTTCTTTTTATTTAATATGCAAAGTTTCACATTCACTTCCTCTTCATTGCATTCCTGCCTTGTTCTTTATCTCTGAAGCAGATATTTGAGTTGACCTTCAGCTCTCTTTCTCTTACCCAAGTAACTGCTGACATTTTTCTCTCTTCACTTCCACTTCCACCCATTCCACCAAGTCCCCAGAAACATTTCAATGGTATTGTTTTTGCCTTGGAAGTCTGATATTTCAAATACATTTCAGAAAATATTTGACAGGAAAAAAGCTGTTTGACAATTCAGAGTTACCTGTATGTATTTCTTCTGTCTACAAAAACCAGACAGGTACTGAAGATGATACCAAAGCTTCCATGGTACCCTACAGGTTATGGCAGCCATTCTACATCAATGCTGGCACTTTTGTCAAGAAGCAGAGGTACAACCTGCATCTCAGTGAATCAATAACAGCAGCTGAGAATTAACAGCTTAATTTGTCGAGTGAAACTGGCTCTGAAGCTTGCTAGCAGTTAAGATGCTTTACAGTACACCACAGAAGACCTTTGATATTTCCACTAATAGTAACATTCTGTAAACTGACAAATATTGTTTATACAAAATTGTATTCTAAGAATGGTCCAAATTCAAATATGCAACAATATTTTAGGCAATGGTGACAGTTCATACACAAGTTATAGTGCTTGCTTATAGAAGCAAGCTTTCAGAACTGAACTACTGGGAATCACAAAGAAAAACTGTGATACTTACATGGATCTGCCTTTCTCAGATTTCTCATTCTTATGATTTTCACAAAGAGTGAGCAGCATGGACATTCCTCACTCTACGAAAAATGATAAAGTTATTACCTGCATGAATATTACATTATTTATGCTTCATAAAGCATTCCCTCTCATAAGTTTGTGTTCAATTTTCAAAGCTGTGCAGAAAAATTTGAAGATAAGCTACTTGCATTGCACTGGAAGTCAAAGCTATATTTACGTCGAATTAAAAAAAGAGACAGGAGAAGAGGAAATATTTATCTGTGTATATATATCATTAATGGAAGAAAAAACAGTAAAATAGATAACACAGTAAAATGTTTTTAAATAAAACTAATGCTTACATTACATAACAGGACATTTTAACTTAAAAGAAATCTTTATCAACAATTAAACTCAAAAAACAAGCTAGAAAACACTGAGCATGCATGAGAAACACCTCTGTTAAACATTTATAGATAAAGATAAAATGGCGAAGAGCAAGTATGTTAATGGTTGTGAGGTGTTCAGCTATTGAGGTCAGGAAGAAAAGAATGAGGAGATGCAAAGAACTGCTAGGAAACAGAAACAATTTGTGGTAAAGTGTATCATTACAATGCTGTATATCTCAATATCTTAGCTATGTTCAAAAGCATCCTGACCCAGAGGAAAATGAAACTCTTGTGTGAGTGTGGCACCACCAGCACAAATGTAGCAGAACCTACATGAAAGAAAAAAGCTTAGGAAGAGATATCAATGAAACTTCACCACCCAAACCAGACACCCGATATTTGCAAAGAAGATCACTAGCTGAAAGGTCAAGCACAAAAGGAAAGGCAAATAACTAGACACAATCTAAACAAATTATTAATTCTTGCAGATGTTAGTATGCAAAACTTTAGCTACTGCTTCACTGGAAGTCAATACCAAATCCCTCTCCCACTCCCTGCCAGCAAAATGCTTCCATTAAATCCATTTACGGCATTTATGTCACTTCTTTTTTTTTTTCCATTTAGGAATTGACCCAGCTGAGAAGTTGGATACAAATTCCTCTGTCACTCTTGAATTAAGATAAGTCAACCTTGGTCCATATTTTATGACTCATTCAAAAACAGAAAGGCATATGTAAATGTCTTCTGTCTAAATTTAGGTTCTGGATGGAATAATTCTCCTGCTCCCACCCCTCCATTATCGAGAAGATTTTACTCTTTCTCCTGAGGCTGTTTCAGTGGTTAAGCACAAGGCAAAGAGCAGAGAGGGCAGCCTCGTTCCTTTCTTTAAAGACGTACTTTCTACACAAAGACTATTAGCAGACTCTGTTCATTACTCTCCCCTCCTTTCAGAACCTGAGCCTGTAGATGCTTAGTGTTTCCTTAGTGACCTACCTGTGTATACCGCTACCAGGTGGCTACCAGCACAGCTACCTTGGCACAGCATGTAACTATACTCGTAGCTGGCAGATGCTGCACTGTGGAAGAGTCCAGCTTATACAATGCTTGCATCAAACTACAGATGCAGGCCAAACCCACAGCAAGTTCATGTGAGACACCTCAGAATGCTTTCTGTCCTCCATGTGTATGTCTCACTGTAGCTGACCTTCCCTCTGTTACGAAAAATTCCTTCCACAAGGCAGCCAATATCAATATCAAGCCAATATCAAGTTCTCAGTCATCCTGACAAAGAAGACAATACATACATGAATTTGGACTAACAGGTCCCATGTCCTCTTGTAGGCACCAGAATTCCAGTCACAAACACATCACAGGTCATCTTCAACTTCTAATTACGATCTAAATTCTCGAGTTCTTACCTCATCAGCACTCCAGTACGATCCCATTGTGCTCCCTACTAAATACAAGTCAGATACGGATGTCACTTCACTGTTGGAGGCAAGAGCTGGCAGTGACTCACAAAGTACCTCTGCAGACTTTAAGGCGGCACCTGGTGAGAAGCAAACGCCTTACCCAAGCCCCACCTTCCTGCTTGCCTGAAAGAGAAAGTATGAAGAGAGAAGGGGAGGAAATTTGCTGAGCTTATTTGATAGCTACACACCAGAGGTGTGTTTGGGGGGAAGGCTGCACACACCAAGGTGCCAAGAGTTGTTAGCAATTAAGATAAGGGAGTGACAATGCACAGCCCTTATGCCTATGACCCGGCAGACTAGGCAACGCACAAAACAGAGAAGATAAAAGCAGCTACAGATAGGCTGGAGGAAAATAAGAGTTCTACAGCACCACAATTGACAACAAAAGTGTTGTGGATTAAATAACTTTTAAAAACCTTCTATTTCAACAATTTTTAAGTTTTTTTTCCTTTTCTTGGAGGCAGGGGGCATTGAATTGCTTTCTGGTAGATGTTTCCTCAATTCCATTCATATACTTGTCAGGTGAATATATGTTTTCCTGCTTTCAGAACGCTTTCGCAAACACAAAACTTCTTAGTAAATCAAGACAAAAATAACAAATTCACCAAATGAGGGCATACAAATATTCATTTTAAATGCTAACGTCTATATGCTTTTAAAGTGATGCAGTGTCATCAAATTATGATAGTAAGAATTGCACTTAACTCTTTTCTGGCAGAAAACTGTGCAGCAGCAGATACAAAGGTGAATGGCCCTTGCACAGGTCCAGCTACTTACATGCCCAGATATCTGATATGAAATGACCACTTGAGAACTGCAGGAGGTGATACTATACACTGACAGTACTCATGACCTGTTTTTCCTCTCTACATACACATATCAAGAAAATGCACAATAAAGAGTCGATTCTGGCCTTAAAGCTTTGCACACAATGAATATTACTTTAGTCATCAACCATTTTAGGATTAGGAATCTACAGTCAAAACGTTTCTGATTAAAGAGATGTAAAATGAGACAAGGACATGGATCTATTAGAGTAAGTCCACAGAACAGCCACGAAGATCATTTGAGGGCTGGAGCACCTCCCAGATGAGGACAGTCTGAGAGAGTTGGAGACGTTCAGGCTAGAGAAAAGAAGGTTCTGGGGAGACATTATAGCAACTTTTGAGTATTTAAAGGGGGCCTGCAGGAAAGATGAGAAGGGACACTTTATAAGGGAGTGCAGTGACAAGATGAAGGATAATGAGTTTAAGCTGAAAGAGGGAAGATTTAGATTAGATGTTAGGAGGAAATTTTTTAATGTAAAGGTGGTGAGGCACTGGAACAGGTTACCCAGAGAAGTCATGGATGTCCCATTCCTAGTGGTGTTCAAGGCCAAGCTGGATGAGGCTTTGAGCAACCTGATCTAGTGGAAGGTGTCCCTGCCCATGGCAGGGAATGGAACTGGATGATTTTTAAGGTCCCTTCCAACCCAAACCATTCTATGATGATTCTATGATAATTCTATGATAACAAAGATAACATTTCCATAAATATCCTGTCTGGCAAAAAAAGACCTTCAATCAGACAAGCAGCCTTGGCTATTTATCACCAGACTGCGAAAACTGATCTCAAACTGGCTAAATCTAGACTGATTTATTTGCTTCTGCAGCAGGTGAACTGATGTTTCCTGAGATGTCCCCATGAAAGCCTGACCTGGGAATGAAGGGCTATGGTAGCACCAAGACCACAGAAAATGATGTCTGCCCACAGATTAAAACTAACAAATGAACAAAAATATCCCAGAGTGGAGAAACCAGTAACCTAAACCACCACAACAGTGTCTGAGAATCTACTGTTTCTGGTTTGATAAAGATTATCTGCATCATAAATTCTCACAAAACACATTTAAAAATTGGAGCAGGCTGTAGCAGGGATCCTCAGAGAACTGTTTCTCTTGTCTCTTGTGGGACACCCCCAACTAGATCAGGCTGCCCAAGGCCCATCCAACCTGGCCTTGAACACCTCCAGGGATCGGGCAGCCACAGCTTCCCTGGGCAACCTGTGCCAGTGCCTCACCACCCTCATGGGAAAGAAATTCTTCCTTATGTCTAGTCTAAATCTGCCCCTCTCCAGTTTATACCCATTGCCCCTAACCCTATCACTACAAGCCTTTGTAAACAGTCCCTCCCCAGCTTTCTTGTAGGACCCCTTCAGGTACTTCTCTTCTCCAGGCTGATTAGATACTTTGCTTGACTGACTTGCTATCAGTCAAGAAAAGTATCCGATTTTGACAAAGTGAAAGTCCCCGACAAGGGACAGCAGCTGCGGAGTGGTACAGAACTGGGGTACCTCAGGGAGCCCACAGACTTTACCAAGATGATGCAATACCCAGATCTTTGCAATAACAGAAGCACTCTGACAAATATGATGATACCCTCCCTAGGCATTAAGGATTCAGTCATGATGCCCATTTTGACAGTTCAATTACCTTATTTTGAGCTCATCAGTGGCTTCTCAGGTAAAACAGCGTCAGGATTTTAGAAGATGAGGATGAAATTGTCTAAGTACTTTGTCTAGAAATTCGTGGAGAGAAAAGTCTATTTTATAGCTCTTGCCTGCTCCTTTTAGGCCAGGTTATAAAAGGAGGTGAGGGACTCCTGGAAATCTTATTCTGGCTGGTGTTTAACAAACTCCTGTCTGCCAGCACCTGCCTTTCACAACTGTGAACAAAACCATAGCAAAACAAAACTTCTCAACTAGCTGCAGTTCTAGAAAAGACCACTTGTCTTTCTCCAATAACTTGCTTCTGAGGAAGAATCCACACTAGAAACAGAAGCTAGGTATCATTCCTAGGCACTTCTTCTGTTCTTCAGCAACTGCACTGGGGCTTGAGAGCTGTTATATTTTTGTGCTATGTGTGTATAAATCAGCCTTTTCGCCACAGCCACTGTACTTCAATGCACTTATTAAATAACTAGTTATACTGTGGCAGTCATATAATCTTAATTTGTGCTAGTATTCCTAGCAGCTGTATTTTATGTTTTATGGGATTGATCAACTGTGGTGCAGAATATTGGTATCTTACTCCATTTATCCAGTGTGATTTTGTGTGTGCAATTACCACATGTCCTGCAATTCCTCTCCCATGCTATCTGCTTCAGTAATATTTCAGTTTACTACGTCAAACAAGCTCCAAATTATTCTGAAGCAAAATCGGACTTTAAGGAGACAATTGCAGAACACACGCATATCTGAAACAGAACACAGTTGAATGGACAAAGAAATGGCAATGGTCCTTCAAAACTAATTCATAAGTTTGATTTGATAGATAAGAATAGATGTCATCAAACACCTAGAAGTCCACCCATCCTGACATCCATTACCCAACACAAGTCTGAAAAACCAAATTGCCTTCATTATATATATATATTCCATTACAGTTCATGACCAAGGAAACACCTAGGAAGCAAAACTCTCAAAAGGTGGAACATAATTTTATTCAAGTTATTAAATCCAAGTAAAATTATTTAAATTGATAATGCATGGTTACCTCCTTCTCTGTCTGAAGAGGGCTTTATAGATTTGCTACCAAGGATCTCAGCAAACTGCCAGAATATTTTGCAGATGAAAAAATACTAGCAACTATCCACCGAGACAATGCGACATTGCAGAGATAAAGACATAAAACTATTTCCCTACCACACACAGCTGAATATTCATCTTGTGATATGATGTTAACATAGACTGCTATGCTTGGTATTACAATTGTGGATCAAAAAGCAACTGCTACTTAGTAAACTGAAACATAGAGCTTTGAAAAAAATACTTCAGGTTTCTTTTTTGAGAAAGCTACTTAGAAAGAGATGGCATCTGCCAAAAGCAGAACAGTAGCTGTTGCATATGTGCTGTCATGGTAAATATTTAGTAACAGGGAGGAAAATGCTGTTCAAGCAGAGGTCTGTGCTTGGAATACTGCCTGGCTTGGAGCTTGTTTCTTCCGTGCCACAGCCATGCGCAAGGCCTGAAGAATCATGTTTTCATTGTTCATAATGTTGTAATTAGTGAGCTTCGTGAGCTTGTTGAAATCTTCTGCTTTCAGCGAGACCTCCCTCGTTGAGTATGGAGAGCAGAAACTGGAGAGATCAACCTTGCCCTCTTCCATTTCAGCGGCACTACGTGACATGCCTGTCAGGGAAAAAAGGGAGGTGTTTGCATAGTCCCAGGGAATTACAGTACTCTGATAGACTATGTCAATAGTAATTTAGAGAGATCACAGATGCAATAGCTATGAAGACAAGTACAGTGCTATGATCTCTGAAAAATCTGCTTGTGAACGAACCCAATTAGAATTAGAAAGAAGTATCACTAAACATCATTCCATTGCAACCAGCACCTTCTGCTGGCCAGCTCATGGCATGTTATTTCACGTGATCACAGGTGCCACCTCACGTGATCTCAAGTGCCACCCTGTGGGTTCTTGAACAGAATACATACTAACAGTAAAAGGAATAAAGAGGTATATAAGAGAGGAGGAAGCAGAATATTTGTAGCCTTGGAAATCATCATAAAAACTAGCCCTGTTTATCAAATACTAGTGCAAAAGGACACAGTGACTGCATTAGTTTATCCACTATTGCTTTGCTTTTCCAGCATATACAACCAATATATTAAGTAGCCCAAAATGAAAGCACAATGGCCCTCCACAGAACCTTTCTATACTGAAAAGGTAATTCTCCCCTATACCTGACTGTCATAAAAACATAATCTGTAAAACCTGCTTTGTTCTATATGATAAAACAAACTTTTGGAGATCACAAGAAGAAATTAGTTCCCATTCCTCTAGTTGAAAAACATGTTTCTTCTTTCACTGAATTGCAGCAAGACTCAAACCAAAATTATGCACAAGATTTCACCTAATTTTGCAAGAAGTTTGTGTCATCTCATTTTGCAACACATTCATTTGTTGGAACAAGCAAACAAACAAAGGGTTTCTGTATTGAGATGAGGAAAACAAAACCCGGGAATGAGAAAGATAATTGGGTTGATATAACTAGCTGAGTACTGTTAACTTACCAGGTGCTACGTATCTTTGGAAGGTGTCATTCACTAATGGAAAATACAGCAGCAGAGGAGCTCCTGGCGTGTCTGTACCATCAAACATGTAGCACTCCTTCAGATTCTTCTCATCATCCTTCAGTCCAAAGCTGGGAAATGCAATTCCCTGCTCCAAGAAGTATGTGCAAGCCTGCTCCAGGGGCTGGTCATGGCCCAGCAGCAGCAGTGTAAAAATGGAAAAGATATCCAGGATCAGGCTGTTGCTGAAGGCCAATAATTAATGCCAAGTCATACAAAATAGTACACTGATAGCACTGGACAGCCTGCAATAATATGAGCACCTACAACCCCAAGGACTGTGTCTCTGTTGCCCAAGAAGTTATTTGGAAATAGTCTTATAGGAAAACTCCTAATATCAAGATGATAAAGAGTGTTTAAATATGTACCAAGGCACATCTCTAAAATAGGAACATGATTTAGGAACAGAACAGATTAATTCAAAACATATTATAGAGTATCATTAAATACAAGATAAATAACTCAGAAAAATATAGACCTAAACAAAACTAATTTTGCTGTCCGAGAGAGTAAGACTCACAGTCACATTGTCTGTTTATATAGCAGTGTAACTTGTGAGTTGACCTCAACAGAGTTTAGCAGGGTTTTAAGATCAGATTAGTAATTTCTATAACTTTGAATTTTAGACATAATATTTCAAGCTAAGATATTTTAGAACTCAAAATGTAGCACTAAAAGCATTCATCAAAGGCTCATTTGTGATGAACAACTTTGTTAGGTTATGCAACAAAACACTGAAGTACCACCTCAATTTGTTTTAAGTAAGTATATCCAAAAGGCTTCAGAGTACAAGAAAGAAATATAGTGCGAGTTATTACACTGCAGGACAGAGACAATTTTTTTTCAAGTGGCACCACAGTGTAAGTGCAGCATTAAAGTATCTTCCACTTGAAAAAATGACAGAACCTTAACCAGCAAATTTTGTGTTCTCTGTATAGTCCATGGAAAAGTTTACAATTACAAGTCTATATTTGGAAGCCTAAATCTGTCTTTGTGTGGTGAATACCACTTTCAATATCTATATAACCATTTTAATCAAATCAGATTTCTGCAAACATAGTAAACACATTTGATATCTTGCTTTAAGCAGAAAATTTGTTTTTATTAAAAGAGATAAAAATAGAGGTGAAGAAATTATTCACTCACTTAATTGCTTTGGGACAGCTAGAAAACCACATAATAAAATGAAAAGACAAATAAAATATTACACGTTGAAGGAAAATCCAGGTTAAATTCAGCATCAGAATCACAGGCAAAATTTTCTCAGTTGTATTTGTGCGATTGACTCTTACACATGATTGTAATACATGCTGCAGCTCAATCACCATAATTTCAGTGTGCTGCTCTATATTTCATTGATGAAGTGTTTAGGGACATTTCAAAAGTAGTTTGAGAAAAACAGAGATATTTTCCACTCTGGAAATTTCCATCCTTCTTCTAAGGTTTGGAAACACCATGTTATCAAATTCCACTAAGTTCGACATTTTACAGACACCTGTCTGAAAGTTGTGGAAAGCAAAGTAAAAACCATTACTATACAAAGACAGTTTTGAGATTTCTCACCAAGGTCTGTGATCCACCAGTGTAATTAAAGAATATGATGACATCCACTTTCCGCTCTGGTCTCATAAGGGGTGGGCAGCTGGTTTCAAAAAAGAAAGCTGCATCCACCAACTCCAGGTGGTCTGAGTTACTTCTCAGGTCATTGGGAGAGGCATCAAGCAAAGTGTCTAAAGAGCAAAAGATTCAGAGCTATTACCAAACTGCAGCAAGGCATTTGTCAAGTTATAAAGCAAAAGGAAGGTAAGCTTCCCTCCTATTCAGGATTTTCTTTTTGCTTTAGAATAGTGTGCAGCAATCCTAAAGCTCCTTTCACTCACCACTCCGCCCACATTTTGTTGGTGTTTCCAAACCCATGAACTGCACCAAAATAAAGGCAAGTGTTCCAAATGCGAGAAGGCCCACCCCAGCTATTTTCATCCCAGTAAGGACTTTCAGTAACAAACAACCCAAAAACTGAACAATTGTGTTGCTATAAGTGAAACACTGAGGAGTTACTTTGATTCCCCTACTCTCAGCAAACACTAACAACTAATCACAAAATCCACTTAGATCTCTTCAGCATGTGCACTCTTCACTAAATCCCAGCCCCTGCACCTGCCCTGATGCATGCTGAGGTACACAGGCAGGAGTGTGGTACATGCCTTTCCATTTTGTGAAATGTTCGTGCTGGATGTACTCATTGTGCATCTGGAAGCCTCTCAGGAAGTTGTGATACTTGGAGACAGCAGGGCGGTCTGTCAGGATATCCCGGAGAGATGTAGAGAGGCCGCCCGTAGGAGTGAACATACATGTAGCCATCTCATATGGCTTCTCAGGCAAATCTGGTTGTTCTTCTAGAGATACATGGCATAAATGACATTGCAGTTGAATTATAACCACAGTTCAGAGGAATATAGGAGCAAAGAGGAGAAAGGGTCAGTGACTCTTCTGTACCAACAGTAAACGTGTTCACAGCTCTCAGCATTGTGTTATTTTTCCCTTTGGTCTGCTGTGAGTTCCAATTAATTTCTTGAAAAAAATATACTTACTTTTGTTTCCTAAACCCTGATTGACTTTGTCTGACTAAAGGAGCATTCTTCTCACAAAACAGCTTGGTTATGGTACACATTAAAGTAATTCACTTTTCCAAGCAAACAAAAAACAGGGAAAATAATTTTATTTATATATTTGACGGGACTAATGATTTTATATTCCTTGTAGGTTAAATACGAAATTCAAAGCTTATTTTGAAAAGAATAGAAAAATTGCAACATTTTATTTTTAAGTAAAAAATTTTTATTTTTTTAAAAAAAACTGTGTTCATTTTGGTTGAAGTGTGGCCACCTGAATTCAATACAAACCTGCAAATTTTTTATATAAAACCAAACACATGAGTTTGAGGTTTGGGGTTTTTTTCAAAACCTTAGTCCACAGAAATGTGACCCACATCTGTTCACTATGAAATCACTGGCTTTCCTTGAGTTCTAATATGAAGATGCTCATGTTATTTTCAAGGAATAATCTTTCAGTATGGAGCTGCCTCCCCCACCTGGTGTAATAGAGCTCCACTCCATTGACTTCCTTAGAAAGGAATTCCTTGGAAAGGAAATAGTCAGGCTTCTCTGTAGTTGACATCAGACTTCGACAGAAGCTGTTTCCAAGCCTTGTAAACACGGCAGTTTAGGGACTACCTTCTGTATCTATCCCTATCTCCTTTCCACCAAGGTCTGTCTAACGGTGCTTTTCTTTCTAAGAACATTCTCACTATTTAAGCAAAACACTGGCTTTTCAGTAAAATGAAGTCACTTGATTTTCGCAGTACCTGCCAAGGCTGAGAGCACCAGGCAGAAAAACTAAAAAAAAATGAGAAATATGAGAGCAGTTATCCTGTCAGAGGGGCCTGGAGGAGTGAGGCCATAAGTCAAAGATACTTGGGATTTACCTATTTCAGTCACTTTGTCTTGGGTCCACCTGTGCCAGAAGTCCTCCGAATTGTCAGCTGCATGCCAGGCATCCAAGAGGTTTTTGGAGAAGATACTACTCCACATTCCTAGGAAGTATGAAATGTTTAATAAGTAGTGCTGAGGTAAACACAAAGAGGTTCTTTTAAAAACTATCATCTTCCACTCCTTCTGCAGCTCTTCTCTAACTTTTTCAGATTTCTATTCAATTTTACATGACATCAGAGGCAGCATATTTCAAAAGAAAGTTCAAATTATTTTACCTTCTGCCATGTTTTACCTAGAGGTTTTTTTCAAGAAATTTTACATTGTCATTTTCCAGTTTTCATTTCCTTTTTTCTGTGATGAAATAATTTCAGCCAGCTCCTTCCTCTATTCCCCTCTTTCTTGTCCTATTTATTTCTTCTCAACATTTCCTTCAGCTTCTACAAAGTCTCATGGAATTCCAGCTTTCAAAATGTTTTCCAAGCTACAGGAAATGGTGATGTTTCAAAAGCACTCACAAATGTACATAACAACTTATTTGACATTTTTGTTTCATTTTATCTTACTGCAAATGATAAAAGCAAGTTTACTAGAAAGGGGAGTTGAGTGAGTCTCAGGAGACATGCTGAATTCCAGCTGACTGACCCAGTACCACTGCTGCCACATGCAGAACAGCAGCTTTCTGGGGATCAATTTCCAGAATCATTAGTGTTTGTATTAAAATATTCTCACTTCCCCTTGCTGGTGAGTCACCTTGCATGAAACAGATGCGGGACTCAGGGAGCTTCTTCATCAGACGACCCATGAAGAATTCGCTGCCAAAATCCTCCGCACAAATGAAGGCACCGTACTTCAGGAAGCCCACCTCATATGGTGTGAACTCCACCCATTCTGCCAACACATACACCAACAATACTAATTTAGCTACTGAAAACAGGCAAGTGGCCACACAAGGAATAATCCTTTCAAGTACCAGCCCTCACACTTGCCCTGAGCAAACCTCATTAACAGCTGCCACTTAAGCAGCTATCACACTGTCTAAAGGTTTGTGAAAGAACAATATACAGACTAAAGTAAAATTTAAATTCTTCTCCCTTTTCATCTAGCAAGTGGGGTTGTCTCATGGAAGGCAGATTGACTTCTATTGCTTTTAAGCAGCCATGAAAAACATACATTAAGCAATCTTAAAGTTCAAATGAATCACTTCAAAATATATAGCATTTCTGAGAGAGAGTCATATGTTATGTTATTAGTCTGAAGTTAGTGTCTGAATATGCACACTTAGATGCCAGGAGATCTTACAAAATGCTAAACTGCTGCTGTCTGTCCTGTGGCTGCCCAGTTACTCTTCACATCTCCAAACAGGACATCTCCTGGCTTGGAGTGAGAATTTTTAAAAAATCATCATTATTTACAGTATTCCCATGCTGTATCTCCCCAGGTGAAAATATCGGTCTTTTCCAGAACTGAAATATTACCTCTAAAATCTTTGGTGGTTACTTTGTCCTTGACATTGAGGGCAAGGTAGATGGGCAGCGGGTTCTGGCCTTGATTCACTGCTCGACGTTGATCAGATAGTCTGTGGTGGCATTTCTGGATTTGGAAAAAAAACCCAAAAGTTTAGCTGATAATCAGTTCTTTAAAGATATCAACTTGTAACTTCTGAATATGGGATGTAATTGTCCTGAATTTCCTCCTAAATTCAATTCCATGTGCTTGAATAACAGAGTGCAAGAAAATTGTGGGAACAGGAGTAATAGTTGTTAAGATAACCAGACTTATTCTACATTCAGTATACAACAGTTATGAGTTCCATCCCTTGCTATTCTAACTTCGCGTTCTTTATGTAAGAGAAAACATAAGACTGTTCTGGGTAATCTATTCATCTATTTCATCTGTTAAATATAAGAGTTCTTCAAGGCAGTATGTTAATGACTCTTCTAGCCAGGAATTCTTTTGAAAACCATGTTGAAATTTAACATCCACAGAGGAAAAATCCTTGAGCTGTCTAATACTAAACAGCATATCTTATACATGAAATGGAGATTTGGAGTGTACTTCAGCCAAATAAAATTCTAGAAAATTTTGCTATGTACCATTGAGACCAGAAATACAACATAAAATGTGGTATCAAGTGGAATATTTCATTTCACGTGTTTCACCTAACCAAGACATAAACCATATCTACAGGATTTTAACATAAATAAGCTGTCTCCAGCTGTCATCATTCTGCTAGTTTATGTGGAAAGTTTTGTTTATGTCATTACAACAAAATCAGATGCAGAATGTCCTGAGAGATCAAATCCAAAGTAGTTGAAAGGCACCTGCAAAATCACAATTTCTGTAGTAAAGATGTCTCAGGAGCTCTGCATCTATATACTTTCTCATCACTAAATCACAAAATGCAGTAACTACATATAGGGTACATCTGCAATACATTCAAGTTATGACTGTAGCATGTGCAGCAGGAAAGACACAAAAGCACAGGTCCATAAAGAATACATAAGAATGCCAAAAAAAGTCTTGGACAGCTATACAGTTAATCAGTATGCTCATAACTTTAGAACTAGTCTGAGCATTTTGTTTTACATTCAGTCACAGTTTAAGCTCCAGTGTAGACATATGATTCTATACATTGTTTCTCTAGGTTATTAATGCAAATAAAGTGGTGTGCTTCCTACATACCAAGTACTGTGTTATGGGCTAGATGTCTCTGTCCTATGGTTTTAATTTCTTGTAATGGCCATAAAGATCAAGTAACCAACTTTATGAGAAGAAAGATGTATAGACATTACCCCATCATTTAACATAGATTCTATCATGAGCCCCCACAGATCAATAAAAGATGTCTTATGGCCTGCTTGGGTCCTTTGGCTCAGTTCTTTGTAATAATTCCTCAGACTTCTCAAGCAAAAAGCATCCATCTTGCACTTGGCTGCTTGCTTACGTGCTTCAATAATAATTTCTCCAAGATCTTTACGTGACCAATCAGCATCTTCATACAGTTTTGTCATGGTCCTACAGGTGGGAAACATGATGGGAAGTGGAAAAAAAATTAAGAAGATGCTTTAGAAACTCAAAGAATGCATTTTGCAGAGCTTTGGGCACTTCTTATTGTTTTAGCTTTAGATCACTCCACTCCTTCTAGCTTAATTTGAACAGAAGTTCAAGTCTAAACACAATAATTTGATCTGAGATCCAAAGCAAACAGCTACATCAACTCTCTGTGCAGTACCAGTCGAACAGCAAAGGACCATTTTGGACAGGATTAAGGATTTCTGCACTTCCATTAATGTTTCCTCCTCTGGTTATGGATGGATTACTTAAGTGACTTCAAATGTATGATGCATAACAGGCCTTTCATGGGTGACCCTGGCATTCACAGGCCAAAGGTGGAAGGAATATCTCAACAGTCCCTTTTACATTCACTGAGACAAAGCATGGGTTTTGCTTAACACAATGAGATTCAAACAACAATCTCAAAATGACTTCTCACCATGTTGTGCCAGATGAGCCACTGATGTATGAAACACAGTCCAGAATACGCAACTTTTGAAGACCCAAAATGCTTCCATACATGGCAGTGAGTGCTCTTATCCCACATCCTGATGTGCTCACAGCAACTATAGGCACCTGTTCAACACACAAAAAAGGGCAGAAACCATAGATGAACAGTGACATCTAGACACACACGTCAAAAGAAGACAGATAGGCAAAAGCAAGATCCAGAAAGCAGTAAAATAAAATGTGCATGTTAGAGATAAAGAAACGTATCTCTATCAGTTACAAATGGTACAAGTTGCTGGACATCCCCGTGAGGTATACCAGAAGATTTTGGCACTTCAGGAATGATTTTTAAGAAACACAGACCAAACTCATTGGTTTGAAGTTCCTTCAAATTATTCACATGAAAGCCAAGTTGAAACAGACTTTGCTGATCCAGACAAGATGTTGAGCTCCCCAGATGAGATGTCCTTGGCTGCAAAAAGCACCTTGATGAAGAAGCTGCTGACAGAGTTCCTCTCTCCTCATCCAAACAGAGGGGAGAAATAATTTCTCATCTTCAGGTTCGAGGGAAAGAGAAAAAATCCCCCACCAATGCCTTTGCTGGTTACCTCATGATCTTGCAGGTCTTCCTCCAGATGAAGAACCTCCTTCAACGCAGCAGCAACCACCCTCTTACGGTTTCTCAGAAAATTCTGTTCATCAGTGCACAGGTCGAACCCCAGCCGGGCGTCTAGGTTTCTTGGCCTGAAAAACAGACCCTGAGTCCTGAGACCAGGGCACAAATATTATTCTATTATTATTTGCCATGGGCAACTCCAGCTATGCTTGTGCGTGTTTACAGCCCAGTTTGTGGACAGTATATTATAATAAATGAGACAGGCCTCTGCTAATTGCTGTAGCTGCCAAGAGGAATGCAAATGGGAAGGCAGAGCAGAACATGACATACTATCCTGGTATGATAATGAGGTTCCTACCACACACTTCTGGTTTTGTTTCCTCATATATTTCATTTTTCGAATTTCAGTAGTGCCTTCCATGTGTGCCTATAACCAAATAACTGCTTTCAACAAGCACTGCAGTTGATTAGGGAAACAGCTACCATGCCCTGGTTTTATTTTGGTTGTATAATACAGAAATACAACTTATTTGTGGAGTACTCCCTCCATCTGTGGGCATAATGACGCACAGAAATTGAGATCTACTAACTGAGCTGCACGAGCAACTTGGAAACTTGGAGGAAAAGGGACTCATGATTTAATTCTCCACCACTGAAAAGGACAATCTGGCAAACAAAGGCCTGCAACTAAAAGATAAACACACTATCACTTACAACTGAGCCTACATGGACCCCTGCTGATTTCAAATGAGCTTTGCATAGGGGCAAACCCTCCCAATTACAGGATCAGGTCTTGCTGGAGACTCACTTACCATTCACTTGCCTTTGTGTACAAGTCAATTGTCCTGTCCTGAAAATCGCAATACAAACAGTGTAAGCATACTCAGGTCATTAATCCTGCACCTTCCTCCCCACCCTATCTATGGGCTGAGTTTCTCTATCTTTGCAGTCAGCAATGCAGCTGCAGAATCTCACTGGCGATGGTCTGGGTTATGAGAGATGTAACGAGCTCAGCTACAGTCTGAGTGGAATGGAAATGGGCCATTTACCCAAGCCAGCTTTTCATAACTGAGCGCCTAGTTGAACCTTGATATTCTGGGAAGAACACTAAAATCTGGGAATGTGAACCCCAGGCTTATTGATGTTCTCCATTTCATCTTCCACTTTGGATTTTCTCTTTTCAAATATAAGTCTTAATTATCATATCCATTACTGTTAACTCACTCACTAAGTTGATGAACATACTAGATCTGTCCTGAGGAAATTAATTTAAACTCAGAACAGGGTTGAATGGCATGCCTGGATGCCTGGAACCATGTGCAGAATGAAAGAAAAAAAAATATCACATGGTTACAGAGTGACTGTCATTCACATCTTACACTGTAGCATGCATCGTACCTGATGGGAACTGAATCCTGTCAGACCCTCATCACCCACTAAACTGAATGTGTATTGGGCTGGTTTTTATTGAAAAAGACTTGATCTCACCTCTGCTATTGTTATTTTCTCTTGTATAGGAAGCGAGTTCAGAGGTATAGTCACAGACTCATTCATATCCCTTTCATTTTGACTTGATATAGACTAGAAAAAAAGGGTAAAAAAACATAACAAAGACAGATAACTATTATATGGAAGTGGGGAAAAAAGATGTAAAAGCAATCTCCTATGCCCCCAAACTCAGAGACCCCCAAACAAACACACAGCAAAGAGCCAGCTATGCATTGGGAACAATCACATACCCTGCTGAGTCTCCTCCGCTGGGGTAGTGCCACGGTGAGTGCTGACTGATTATATTTGATGTAGTGGAACCTGGCCGGAGAGGTTGGGCAGAGGCAGGAGCTCAGTGTGTGCATCTGAGTTCCTTCATATGACCCATCTACAGTCAATGCAAACTTCCTCTCTGAAGCAAAGGAGTTTCAAAATTAAGTTCTTCAAAAAATGTGGATAATTTGTGTGCACAGTAATGCAATATAAGTTTTTCTTACGTAATAACTTAACTTTTATACCCAAATTATAGGACAAACACAGACTCTCTTATCTGAGCCTTTGTGTTTCAGCTTTAGAGCTTGTACACATAACGTGCCTTATAGTAACCACTGCGTTTCTGTACATACTGTGATTGCTGAGGCTACCTCTTTATTCATTAGAAAATTATTCACAGCTGATTACAGGTTTTGGGGCAAAAAAATGCTCTCTCCCGAAAGCCTGAAATTTTCAAAGTACTGCCACTATAAGACAGTATGAGTTACTAAAATATTATTCTGGTATAATAAAGTATTTTGAAAAGACTTTAGGTATTGACTTTTGGGAGAAATATGTTTTTCATAGCAGAGCACAGTTCTCTCTGGAACAAGTACAATCTCAGTCCCTCTGTCATGCTTCCTTTTACTGTAATATTTCTTTTGAAATAATTACTTACACGTACAAAAATAACGTCTGGTGAGTTTTTGCCTACATTTATAAGTCCCAGCTATGTCTCTTCAAGTAACTGAAAAATGATCTTTAAATAGAATGATATCAACCCAGGTTCAAGGTGAATTATATTCTGTAAATCCACACACTCAAAGGTATATAATCAACCTTTAAAGGAATTATCTCACTCAAGCATTTTCAGCACATCTAGTAAACATCTTCACTGTGACAACTGAGTTCAACTGGATCATCCACATGCTTAAGCAGTTTGCTGGACTGGGGCCATCAGGAGATGTCAGAGTGAGATGCTGTAAAAATTGTGTAGGAGATAGGTCCACAAGCGTGGACTTGAGATGTAGTAATGCATTGCTTAAAATGTGCAACATGCCTTCGATAATATACTACATGTTTTGTTTTTCATCTAGTGACATGATTTATATTGTTACATCTAAAGAAATTTTAAGAATTTATATTGATAAAGGAGGCCCAGTCCTCATGTTGCCCATTTTTTTTTGCCTCTGAACCCAGAAACAACACCAATTAGCTTCAGGTTAGGACTCAAAAGATTCAATTCGCTACACAAATACTTCAGAAAATTATAAGAATCTGACAATAGTATGGAAATACTTTGTGGGGAAACCAGGCCACATGCTCATCACACCACAGTCTGTAATAATCCGTATATTTTTTACCAACTACAGCCCCTTCCAGAGGCCTCTGACATCAGTGAGATTTTGTCTTGCATCTTAAATAGCTTTAAACCAGGGTATTCCAGTGCAAAATAGTAATTATTTCTGCCATTAAGTGGCATCCAGGTTTGTTCTGTAGGTCAGCAAAAGCCTCACCTGTGCTGTCCTTCCTCAGCCTCCCACCATTCACCTGCACGTCAAAACAGGAAACTTCACGGGACTGCAAGACACAACCAGGGAAAGAGAAAAAGGCGTTCACTATCAGCAAAGCTCTGTCTTGGCCGATCCCTCATGCACATACAGTAAACGGGGTTTGGGGGCATGAACCTCAGGGAAAAGATGGTGCCAGACCCTGCAGGTCTAGGGAGGTGGCATTGGGCTTCCACATGTGAAACAACAGGTGTTGTAGGGACGAGGAAATAGAAGGGATCTGGTTGCTGTGCCTGGAGGAGCAGCCCTGCAAGGGCCTATGGGAGGATCGGTTACAGGCTAAGGCTCCCCGGGCAGGGTGCTCAGCCCAGTCCTCCCAAGGCAGACACAGGGATGTCATCTGAGCCTGGCTGGGTTCGAGCAGAGGCAAGCGCTGACGACAGCTCACATATTTCACAGCTGCAACCTCTCCCAGCATGAATCAGTACTGGGGACTGTGTGGGAAAACCAACACCAATGTCAACTTCAGCCTACCTTTTGGGTGATGCCTTCATGCCACCATATGGAGCAACTGCTTGGTAACTTTAATATTAGCTTTGCAATAAGCATTGCTATACAACAGGGAAATTGTTATAAAATAGAAATTACCACTAAAACTCCATTAGTAACAATGTTTTCAGGAGGATCCGGACTAAAAGACAAAGTGGAAAATAATCAGTTCATAACCAGCATTTACTTTTTTCTTATTTTCTTATACTTTTCTTTAATCATTATTTCATTCATTTTTGATTAAAAGTCTGTCTTTGGACAGGCAGCATGGGCATACAGCATAAGAAATTGCAGCTGACTTCCAATCCAATTTGCCTCTTATTGCCTTGAGTCTGAACTTCAAACTTCTGTTTATGGAGATCTCCTGAACAGAGGAGCTCCTCACTGTACCAAATGAGATCATTTTCTGACACACTGAAGCAAATTTACATGGGACTGGCATAATTACGTTATTGCCATGCAGTGCTCTGTTCAAACCTGTGTGATCAGAGTTGAAAAGCTTATTAGTTCATCCAATGCATCATAAAAAAGAAGGAAAAAATACTACCCTTTAGCTTAAAAATCAACAGCAGCACTAGAACTGATTTACATGCCTATTCTCTCCATTAACTGTTAAAGTCAGCATAGACATATACTAAAGAGAAGGCTTTAACCTATTCTCACAACTAAAACAAATTCCAAGTATCATTTTCCCATATTCTTATGACAAGCAAACATCTGGGATCCCACAGTAAGGAGCAGGAGGAGTTTAAAATGTAAAATTTCCTCCTATGCAGATTGTTCCTTGCAGCTGGCGAGCAGCAGCTATCAGGGCCATCTCTATGCTCCTGTCAGTGTCTGTGCTAACTTCTCCACATGTCTAGACGTCCAGTGTAGACGCACACACATCGTGCACTATGGTGCTCCCCTTCTCCATTAACAAGTACTACACAAGTACTTCCTAAACACTTGAAGTTCCCTGTTGTTTTATTCAGATTATGACAGTGATAGGGAGCTGCAAGCATAAACTAACGTTTTATGTCAATAACATCTTGTCTTTTACAATTCTGTTGATCACCTATTAGACTTTACACACCTGCTTTCCATTGTGAATTCAACCTCCAGCTCCTCTTTTCCCTGCAAAAGATAATGAAGGCAGTCACTGCAGGGTGGTCATCCTGTGAAGAGAGATACCCTACAGGAATACATGCTCTTCAGGGAATTCTAAAAGCTAAAAGCTCCTTTAACTACTGCTCATTCAAAAAATGTAATCTTCATTTTGTATCTGCTACAATTCTGGTATCATACACTTCTAACATCATATTCGTTATTTTAGAAGACTCCTCGTTTAGAACTTGCAGGACAAATGTAGTACATAATGCAGGGCCTCTTGGTGGTTGCTCCCCCTTTCTGCAGTCATAGATTCACCCCTCACTGTCTCACAGGCCTCTTGCAATTCCCCTTCCCCATCCGCAAGCTCTCACGTTCCCTGCTGATCCTCTGTATGGGGGAGGCGGGGTTTTTCTGGTGCATCCAAATCATCCTGCCCTCTCTAAGCCCTCACCCACAGTGTGTGTAGGTGGGCCTGGTGGCACATTAACAGGGTGGCACACTTGGTCATACGAAGCCCAGGCTGTTCTGTAGGATGCACTTTGATTTGTTGGAGTCTGCACGCTTAGACTTGTTGTATGCTCAGACTTTGTCTTTCTTTTTTAATGGCCTCCCTTTGAGATTTCCTTCCTTCTTTGCAGGTTTGGGTGCCACTTCCATTATCTTGCTGTCCTCCTAGTGTGAGTATTAGGGAAAATGCCGCGTAGAGAGCCAGCCTTTCTAAACCAGGTATCAAATCAGCACTTGCTCAAGTTAAGTATTTCTAGGCCTGAACACTGCCCTTAAAGCTTAAAGTTTGATATGAAATCAAGACCGGCTGAAAAACTCCCTTTTTAAAATAGTTCAGCTATGCAAGTATTATGTTCATTTCCAAATAAGATGAATGCCACATTGGGTTTGCGGTTTATGATAGCAAAACGCTACTTTTATATTAGCATAACATAAGGCACAGCTCCAAATGACCAACTCCAAATGCAAAAGGACACCCAAAACTATGGGTGTAAACTCTCGATATTTTGACATTAAGGACAAGAACCAGGCAAACGAGTCCAATAACGTTAGTCTGTAGAAGCAGCACCAAAAATTTGCTGTGATTACTGGACATCAGCCTCTGAAACAGATGGACATACTCAAGTAGCTAAATAGGCAGTAAGAAAGGTTGTATATGTGGCACATGGGAGGAAAGCTGAGATAACTGCATTCTCACTCAATCACATCCCCTTGCCTTTGTCTTCGAATTTTATCCATACCTGTGGATTCAGCTGGAAACATAGCCGAATGTTTTCTCCAAGCTGGATTTTGGAGACATCAAAGAAAACAGTGAGGAGATGGTCATCTAGAGTCGTGTTGTCCTCGTCGCAAACTTTTAGTTCCAGAATGTTCTGGGATTAAATAAAAGAAAGAAGTGGGGGGGGGGGGGCGGGAAGAGGGAATCTTATTTCTTGTGCATCTTGTACATATATATATCTTGTATTTATTGTATAAAATAAATATTTTACAAGAGGTAACAAATATAACATGCTAGAAAAATAGAAATAGAAATTTTGCAGTTGCTCTCTACAGATTTTATTGACTACATGGACAGATACCATCTTATCCAACTGTTGAAAGCTGAATATCTACAGTAAGAGAGTGTGAATATGTTTTAGGGGAACTCAGAAAGACCCACAGAGTGGAAGGACTATATGGCAGGTTTGATATCTGGTGAGAATACATCTGTTGGGAGTAGCTGCACTCTTACCTTAACCTGACTCTGAATTGTGAAGTGGAAGGTTTCATTCCATGTTGGGTTCTTATTGTTCTGGACTGTCTTGGTGCGGAAATGCTGCACTGAAGCTGTTGGCAAACTCAGGCTCACGTAGCAGTCAGACTGGGTAACTGTTGAAGAGAGGGAAGGCCTGAAAGCAATGGACTGATGAAACACATCTAGTACCCCACGAAGTGTTGCACTGTATGAATTTTTAAGCTCCATAGACAGAAAACATGCAGAATGCCGGCCAGGATGCTAGCTAAGGTACCATCAAACCAATGCTAGACAACCAGCTTGCTTTACTCTTGTGGAAACCTGGTGGTTTTCTCTTCTTGGGAACTACTTCTTTTAATTGCTGGAGAAACAATAGACATTCATAGAATAAAATCACAGAATACTTCAGATTGGAAGGGACCTTTACAAATCATCTGGTCCATTCAAAATATGCAATTACATGGCATTACTTTTATATATATATAGATATATATATAGCTAAACTGCCTATTTATACCAGACTTCAGAGGTTTTAATGCTGAAGAGCTATCAGTAAGTACAGGGACAGACACTCACGACAGCCTTACATGGCTGGGTACCATGGGTGGTTCAGGTGACTGTCAGGAACATGAAGCAGATAACATTAGCACCTGCGACAGGGGCTGCCAAGTAAACATACCCCAGCTTCTGAATACTGGGCTTCCTCAGGTAGGCATGGACATGCATTCGTTAGTATTTCTGGGGTAGCTCTGGCTGCAGTTTCTGTCTTGTCTTCTTTCTGGATCATTCTTTCTTTTCTCTAGCATGTGTGGCTGATAATGTGGTGGAGGCAGGAACTTGTAATGCTGAAAGTTCCCATGAAAAGCCTTTGCTGTCACACAAGGCAGGTCTTCCACCAAGGCACTTGATCTCAGTCTCCTTTCTTCCCTTTTGGAAAGTTATAAAAGGGACCACACACACACAGATTGAGAGAGAGAGAGAGAGAATGCTCAACAGAGATTTTCAAGAAAAAAAATTCAAAAAAAATTTTCAACCAAAAAAAATCAGTCATCTGTGGAGATGTATTGCGTTTAATCCTCCGTGAAGTGTATTAAAATACACACACATAAGAAAAACATTTGCTGAGGGGCATGGTTTAGTGATTGATGGGAATGGTTGGACTCGATGATCCGGTGGGTCTTTTCCAACCTGGTGATTCTATGATTCTATGACTCTGTGATTGAAATGTTGAATGATTTGATGGTATAACATCTATTTTGAGAAGCCGCTGTCCTGAGGCAGAGATTTCACTGATAAATCTGTATGAAAAATATTGCTTAATGTCATTATTTTCACCAGCATCTCTGTGCCTTAGAGTGGTAAAATTATTTGTAACGCTTGATGTGCAGGTGAAAGCTTGTCTGTGCTTCCCATCACAGAGCAAGGTGATGCTGCACAGGATTGCATCGCTTTGCTATTTCAGCTAGAGGTGTGTTCAGGTCATAAAGTTCACCTATGAATTTTAATGTTTCCAGATTTAAGGAAGGTAGCTTTAGTGTTTCTATTTCACTTTCCCAGTCTCCACAAAGGCTAAAGATAGCATGGAGGAATATTGCCCATAAATGCTAATCTTGTCACTAGCATTATATTTCCTCTATTTGTAATGCCACCTACTCAAGCGTTCCTGCCATTGCATAGCACTTTAGACTTAAGTCTTGTGTCACTTAGTTTTACTGGTAGGCTTGACTTTGGGAAACAGAATAATTGACTTGGCACTTTATTGCATTCCATGTGTAACTGAAGAATTAACAAAAACAGCTTTTTTTTCCCCCTGCCTTCCCTGAGACTTAAGTCACCTTTGTTTGAGTAACTCTGAATGAAAAAAGATTATCTTTGACTGATGAAGTTAGTTGTGGTATATACAAAGATAAATAAATTCTAACAAAATACTCAAAACACCTAGAAATCAGCTGAGTTTCTAGTATTCTAATAGCTCCAGGGCTTCTGTGTGCATACAGGAAATGTGCATATGAAAAATCTTTTTGTGGCTCTTGCAAATTCCAGACTGGATTAGCACAGAATGCTGTAAGCTCTTATCCCCACTAAGAGGATGAGAAGAATCTGAGTCCATAAGCCTGTAAGTGACTCAAAGTTTATTTCATCAGCATTTCCCAAATAGCAATGCACGCTCTGACTACATCTGCTATGAAGAACAAAGTATTATTTCAAAAGCCCATCAATTTTCTTTTTCTGTAAGTGATCACCATCTGCTGCTGCACTGTATTGTACACCTTTAAGAAATAACTACTTGTCAAACAGCAGAGCCTTGTCTTCTCATTTAGATCTCTGTCTTTCTCTCAGGGACTTCTGACAGCCACTGAACAAGGATTCTTCCCTCTTCCTATCTGCAAAATGTGTTTGGTGACACCTCTTGTACTTCAGAGTTGACCTCTGAAACATCTTGTTCATGAAGTATTTTCCAGGTGTTATGAGAGAGGTATGTACAACATCGAGAAACCTTCTTTACTCAGCTTTACTCAGACCCATATTCTGCCCAATAAGCTCTACATACTGGCAGATGTGAGAACTGACACTACATAGTGTATCCTGTGCCCAAGCCAGATGGTTATGCCACAATATCCCATTGCTTTATATCAAGTATCTTTCTATATATACATACAAAGCTCCCACTACCAAGCCACATGCAAGCAACTCCTCATTACCCTGGTACGTAAGCCTAACCACCACCTAACTACAGTGATTACACTCACACATGATACACACAGCAGAGCTCCACAGCAGCAACTCATTTTGTGCCTCACTCGACCAAGACACGTGAGCAGCCATCAGATGGGCTTGGGGTGGCAGCCACGGTATCACTGTGGGGCAATATCCTGCCAAAAGCAGGTGTGGCAGTAGATGCTTATGAAAGCATGGTCTCTTCATCCAGTTGTTACATTAAGTTTCTAATTATCTTCCGGGATAGTAGCAGAACTGGATCTTAATTGTGCTTTACCATTAGAACGCATTACAGCAACATGATCCATGCTAAAACAGCACCATAGCCCCATGTAGCACCATGCTACATCCCCAACAGCAGAATACCTCCTGTTCTGGCTCAAGATAAGGTCCTGGATGTCTCACAGACAGCTCGCATTCAAACAGGGCTAATCCAAAAATTCTTAATTTTAACTCTACCATCTTTTTTGATGCCAACAGACGTAACCTGCAGCCCACTTGTAACCTGGGTAGAAACCTGGACACTCTCCTCCTCTTGGACTTCCTTTAAGTGATCACGTTGACACTACTGCTAGGGGATAGTTTTTTTCATGACTGTTAGTGTATAATTTTTCCTATTGTGCTGAAAGGATCTGAAACAAGAATGTAGTTTCAGACACTGTTTGCCTAGTTCATCTCCTTGATCATATCTCCCCACACTTGGACTTGTCTATGTCATGAAATACAAATATCATTAAATATCACCACCAGCTGAGAAAAATGTTTTCTTTCTCCTCCCACATTGTGGAGCTAAGCAAACTTCTGGGTAGAGGTGGGTGGAAATGCAGGCATCATTTTCTGGAGTGCAGATTATTAGAAAACTTTAGATAATTGGATTTTTTTTTTCAATAGGTATGTGGGTTACTTCTGTGGAAGGAAACTTCTTCCTTCCCAAGGCCCTTCACAGTCAACTGTCAGAATTCATTCAGTCCTGGGAGATCAGTTCCTGCCTCCAGGCTGGGTTTGACATTTATCTCCTAACAACTAAACTTCAATAAAAACCTTTCACACTTTCTCTGACCTTGCCCTTCACATTGGGTGGAGCACCCTGTAAGCATCCTAAAATAGTATCATTATTCTCATTTACAACCCTTCTTAAAGCATTCCTTTGCTGAACTGTTACCAAATAACCTTGTATTTTTCTCTCTGTTTTCTCCCTTGTTAGGCTTTATCAGTCCACATACTCTTATTTTGTAATGACATTTCAAACAGCACCTAGAACAATAGGCTGTGGGTACGTAGTTGCAACAGCTTAAATGGTGAAGTAAGTAATAAATAACAGTGAAACAATAACACTGCAAGAACCAAACAGTGGAGGAAGTCTGTGTGTTCCTGCAGTAAGTATCACATTGGACCATAGTTCCTCAAACAATAATGTATTTCACTGGTTATATTTCATTTCAGGATCTCAAGAGCCTTTCCATGAATTGATCTTATATGTGGCAGAACTGCAACTAAAACGCTACAAAATATATTATTTCATAAAAAAGGTAAAATTTACTTCATAATTTTTAAAAATCTTGTATCCAAAATAATACAAGCTTAATATAGAAAAGTCCTAAACTTGGAAATTTCTAAAATTAACAAGCCTAATAAAAAGAATTAGGTTTTGCCGTAAGAACTTCAAGACATACCATCTTCTAACTGTGAAAACGCTCAAGAATTTTGACTTTATACTAATCAAGGACCATTCAGCCTAGGGCCCACAGGCAGTGTCCACTGAGGGCTCTTACACTTCCGCAGGAAACAGGAAATGATAGCTTGAAAATGCTCAGCTCAATGTTTCTTTCTAGTTGCCTATATTTACCTTTTTCATTTATTAATTACACTTAATTATTTTGTTTCTCTCCAGCATCCTGTTCCTTTTTCCTTTTTTCAGAAGAAATTTTGGCCTTGTTAGGGATGGACATCAGTGCCAGAGAAGAACATGCCTCATATTTAGTGGTGAGTGTCTGAGGAACAGGATAAGAGGGAAAGACTCATATAATACTCCCTCAGCTCTCACAATTAATGATTCAGAGACTTCCTAAACCAACCTCCACTGCATTTTTCTTCTAAAAACTTGTCCAGTCTTCTGCCTTGATTCCACTTAATCTTTTGGCATTTATGACCTCCTCTTGCAAGGAGTTCCCAGACTGAACCATATGCTGTGAACATACAAATCCTGTTTGTTCTGGAGCTATGATGATTATCCAAGGATTGTGACAGGCTTAACTTGACATTCAAAATTCTCTGTGGAGAAATCCCTGCTTAAAAGGGTGGGTTAGATTGGTGTACATCCAAGTGTCAACCCATGAGAGAGCCAGGATGCAGATGGATCACACACCCAAATCTGGGAACTGGCAGGTGTTAACAGGTCCAGGAATAGCAAGAGCCCCAGTGAGCCTGATGGGGATATGGGTGTGCTCAGAGGGAAGGGGAAAAGTGAAGGACACAAACAAAGCACTAAATTCACAGGTAGTATCAGTGGGATCAGCTGTGCATCAATACACAAATGGAAATTAGTGTTTTAAATTACACACTGATGGCTCAGTAGGAAGATAAGACAGAATAGCACAAGGATGTATTAAAAAGATTCAAGGTTTTAAAAGCAGAATGAAACAATTTAAAGTAAAATAGTTTAAAATGCTACCTCGTGCACTGAACCTCCCTTAAAAAGTTTTGTATTATCTGTTCTGTAGGGAATATTAATAAGGTTTTGAGAGTCTGTCATTATGGATCAGTTTTTCAACCTCCACCACCCAGAAAAGGTAGAAGGTAAGACCAATAACAAAGTTAACCTGTGGCACCAGGTTGGGAGACCTTCTATACACTAGATGAATATTAAACAAAGTGATCCAAAAACTCTACAGAAACCTACTGCAAGAAGGGATAGTGAGTGGAGAAAACAGCAAAATGGGATTGATTTTGGAAACGAAAGGAATGGTATAGTTATTGAGCTGATTTGAAAAGTTAAAAATCTATAAGATGACTGAGAAGTAGGTGATACTTGCCAACTTATTCTATCTAGAAAAGTCTGCAGGAAAATGAAAGTGATAAAAACAGAGCTGGGAAAAGTAAGAATAAAAAAAAAAAGAAATAAAGGTACTATAAAGAAGTCTGCATTACTGGCAATGGAGTTCGGCATGATTCTGGTTTTCCTAGGGCTGTATGAAGATAATTTCTAGAGAAATGTAAAGATGTCCAAAAACCTCAAAAATATTCCACTACTTTTACACAAAATCAGAAAAATCTGGTACACACGGTATGTTTTTTGTTATCGTAAGCATCCCATTTTGCTGCTTCTCAGTGAAAGACACGGTTACCAACATGTAATTTACATTAGTTTTTATATTGTCAGTGAGTTTATACAGAAGTTAAATTAATTTATTACAACATTTGAAATATAGGTTTATTTTATATGATACAGAGCACATCATTGAAATATGTGACTTCTACAAGTCTGAATGTATAAAAATCTATATCCTGGAAAGGTTTAAAAGCAGTTGTTTCTTATAAATGCAACTGACAAAACTTACACTCATCAAAATTAAATGTTACTGGAATTAAGCAGTGGTCAATCAAAAGCAAATGCAACAACTAAGCATAAGCTAGGCAGTGCCATGACTGATACGATTTTCTTTTCCTGCATAATGGAAATACCCAACAAGCAACACATTCACCTTTTACATGTACTGTTTTGAGGGTTTTTTTGCAGAGTTTTTTTTCCATTGATATTTTGACAGATACTACCATTTCAATGAGATGATAGCTGTTGGTGGTGAGTGTCAGTTGCTCTGTTTTGCAGGCAACATTCAGTACATGCTTCACAGTGTAAGGTAGAGGAGTCTCAGCCTGGAAAGCCCATGCTGTGGCTTTGCTGATGCTCCAAACCCTGTGTAACACTCCAAAAGCACCTCTGCCATTCAAACTGCTCCTTCTAAGCAGCTTTATGGACTGGTGGGATGATTCTTGGAATGAGAAGCAGAGGGGCCTGAGCATTTCTGTACCTGTCCCTTGCTCTAGAAACTGAATGATATTGGGAAGGACAGACTCAAAACATAGGAAGCTCCCTTCAGAATAGAAATAGTTTCAAGACAAAAATAAAAAGCATTGGATGAGAAAAAATATAGAGGGTAAGTTTGGTAATCTTACTACCATGTAGAAGGTTAAATAGAACATGATTATGTGTGGATATACACAAGGGCTGTAGATTTCCACACTTTCAGTTCAGAGTTCATGTTTGTACCCTCAAATAGGTTTTAGCTGCAGCAAGACACTTCTCTCCAGCCTATAACTGAGCTTCAAATCTCCTTTCTGCACTTCAGAAGTAGTCTAATGGGAAGGTTCACATAGTTTCTTCTTCATACATTCAGCAACAGGAAAGTACCTTAATTCCCTTCATTAAAAATCAGAGTGAGAAACTCTTCTTCATATACCTTGGTCTCTAGAGAAACTATAGAAGAATTCAAAGCCAATCACTTTGGAAAGGCCCAAATAAATGTCTTGTCTTGCATAATTTTAACTTAGCAAATTTGGCTTGGTCTGGTTCCTATAGAAACTTGCTTAATTCAGACTTCTTATTTATATAAATGAATAAATGCCAGACAATCAGCCACTTCGACAGATTGGAGGTGATTGTCATTCATACCTTTTTTTCTAGTGCTTTGCAGTTCAGATACTTAGAAGCATTAATATACTTTTATGCAACTACAATTCCTGGTGATTTTGTAAAAACAATTAAGAATAGAAAAAGTTAACAGGATAAATCTTCAACTGAGCTTTGAAACATAGCTGTTTCTATGGCTGAATCCAATTTGACCATCTATAAGAGATGTAAAATGTCCAGTCCTGACCTCACACAAACTGTTCTGTGATATGCCCAGGGATGCACAATGTATATGTTATAAGAAGGAACCGTGTCCCATCTAAACTTCCTATTGCAGCCTTCCCAGTGAACAGAAAAAAACTTTCCTTGCAGATTCAAATGTGAAATATCTCATGTATTCTGTGCAAACATCTTCTGAACTGATGACTGGACAGTGTTGCCCTGGCAGAGATCTAAGAATAACTAGTATCTTCTAACTATGCTTCAGCGTAGTACAGTCACACTTATTCTCTGTCTCTTTTGATTTTATAAATACTCTGCAGTGTTTGTGGTACTTGGTCATATTCTGAGTAGTTTTACAAGCATGTGGGTGCTCCAGGGGTATATAGTAGATACTCACACAAATCTGCTTTCCTGGCATTTTTCATTTGCACGATTTTTACGGTGAGCAAGTTGCATGGAGAGAGTTCTGTCTGTTGAACAGCATACAAAAAATGCAGAGAGAAAGAACAGAAGCACAGTCAGAAATCACATTGAATTAATTGTTTCAATTCCAATGATCCAAAACATTTCTGAACTGAGGTTCTTTCAGTGTATCGTATCCCCCTTTCTTCACAGAAGTTCTGCAGCCAGGTGTGACCACAGACCCAAAATGTACATTCATTTACTGACCAAACCTCTGATGTCCTCCGTTTTCCATTCTGGGGACAACTGTGGTAACCCTCAACTTGAGATATCTGATTCTTACAACCCAGTCACAGAGAAATATTAGATAGTGAACCTTGATGAGTTATTAACAGAGCTGACACACATCTTGGTCTGAACGAATTCAAAGGACATCATATATATCTACTATGGTTCACAACAAACAGTAGACAATCCAGCAGGGCAAGAATTAGTAAGAATACCACAACGTAAAAATGTTGCTCATCAACTGGTTTATAGTGATATAACTCCATTGTTATCTTTAAAGTAGAGCAGCACTGGCTCAATGAGGGCCCAAAAAGGGCCTTCCAGAGAACTATCCCAAATTTCTTAGGATTGGGAGTGAAAGCAACAACTCTATTTCTCTCTGAATAATTTACTCCATCCAATCTTCCTTTAAGGGTCACAGGAAAATATCCATGGAAATCCAGGGAAACCACAAAAACCTAAGTGGTTATCAAAATACATTTAACAAACTGGCCAGAAAACAGGTTTGATTTTGTCATCCTCTCTCATTCTAAGAGATCAGACAAACACAATACTTAAACAGAAGTATGGGGGCTGAAGATGAGGTAGTTTGTTCCCTAGGTAACTGTCCTTTCTAAAGAAATAAAAGGAGGAAAAAACATACTTTTAATGCTCCAAATGACAAAAAAGTCCAACCCAAAACCAACCAAAAAACCTCAAAATACTCTTAAAACCACAAACAAACAAAAAATCCCCAACAACCAATAGGAGCAAAAAAGAAGAAACAAAAATATGCAGTGATTCAACAAACACATATAAGAGGCAGTTCATGCACATCACCTGTAGAGTAGGGAATACCACTGCAACAAATCTATAGATCAGTATATAACAATGTGTCACTGTTCATCCCTTCATGCCCCCAAACTCCCACAGTTTTTAAGAGAGCTGTATTTAACACCTCACTTAATACTAGCTTCCTGGCTTTCCGCATGCACTCATTGACACTCATGATACCTCCTTATTTTTAGTCAGTGGGTTGTTTTGCCTAATCCAACTGTATGGAAGCTAATGACAATAGCAATGTACAAAAAGTTCTCTCTCTTTTTTTTCTTTTCATTAGGTATTTTCAAATTAGTTAAATTACTGCAGCATTAAAGTCCTTGTCTTCCTGAAGGCCAAAACACAAAGGAGGCAAGAAACCCACGCAGAAGTCCCTCTTTGCTCTCAGTCTTGGCACTAAAGAACTAATCCCAGAGCTGAAGAACTATGAGGTGGAAAACCACCTCCTACAGCAGGTCCCCTATGCTGCCAAGGGACCGCCTGCAGAGCTTATCACAGAGCCTCCACTTTCCTTATCTTACCTGGCTCTTACTGTAGAATAGTCCCATCGTGGTCCTTTCTGTATCCAAGCCAGGTGTGAAACTTGACAGCAGGTGGATTCAAGAGTCTTGGTAAGGCAGATTCTTGTGCTTTAAGCTGCTAGTAGCAGGGAGGCAGGTATGTTAGTGCCTGACTCAGCGCTGCCTCACCCTGCCACCACCACCACTTGAGCAATCCCAAACTCCTCCCTCTCCTCCTTTCTGCTCAGGAGGTGACTGCATGCAGCACACAGGCACAAACAACCATACTCCTGTAATGCAGAGTGATGGTCTTTGCAGCTGTAGTCAGGGGGTCATTGAGACCTGAAAGGGATATTCCCTTCACGGTTATGACCGCTGAAAGAGTGGTTTATATACTTGTAAACATCCCCATCTCTTCCAGTGCTTTTGCACACTGGAGGGCTGTCAGACTGCAGCTTCCTCTGTGGAAGTGGTCAGCATCAGCTGGGGTCTATCTGGCTGCCTAGGAGCGGCCAACAAGGATTTCTCTGGCCAAGGACATCTCAATAAGCCATTGGGCATAGAAATGGCATTTTTGTAGCTTTTTATTTCTAATAGGGCGTAGGTAGGGTTTTGCGTAAAGACACATTCAAAAGAATTTTTTTTATCCCCATTTCACCTTTCATTTTGCTTAACTCAGACAGTAAGCTGTCCTTCAGCCAAGCAGGATAAATACTGCATGAAACAATTCCCCAGTGACATGTTGAAACTGTAAGAGCTTGCATTGTAAAGGCAAAGCATTAAATGCTCACTCGCTGCCTCAAATTCTTTTCCTTCATGATCATAATTAAGTCGGTTAAGTGAACAACCTCAAAGAGGACATATTTGGGAGGGTGAAATCAATGTTAATTATTCTTTATGTTCTCACTTATTCTTTATGCCCCCACATTTATAAAGCTTCACTGTACAGACACTGCTAGCATCATCTGAAGTGGTCCCAGTCTCAGTGAGGAAGTACAAGAAGTGAGTACACAAGAGGTAAAATGAGGGGTTTTTTTTAAAAAAAATCATTCTATTATCAAATTTAACAGAAAAATCAAACTCAAAATAATCTCATCTTCTTTGCAGCGAGTTAAGATCAGATTGATAAAGACAATTTCACAAACAAGATAGAATATGAATTTTGTAAAACATTCAGCTTTTGAAAACACTCTTAAGTAAGAATTAGATGCAACAAAAGTCATCCAGATGTTCAATATATTAAGAATGGATAACTAACAGATCACAAAAAGCAGTAGTCAAAGGAAGTTATTCTCAGAGGGAAATATCCCCAAATAGCTCAGTTCTAAGCCTACTGTATGTTTTTATAGATGATCTGGAAATGATTAGGAAATGGTTGGATAGTCACACTTAAAGAACTACAGTCAAAAGCTCAATATCCAAGTGAAGACCGGTTACACATATTTATCAGAAGTCAGTATTGGGACTGGCACAGTTTAATGCCTTTGTTGCAGACAGGGACAGCAGGACTGAGGGCACCCTCAGCAGGTTTGCCAGTGACACTGAGCTGACACCAAGGGACTGGATATCATCCACAGGGACCTTGACAGGCTTGAGAACTGAGGCCATACAAAACTCACGAGGTTCAACAAGGCCAAGTGCAAGGCCCTGCACCTAGATAGGAGCAACCTCCTGAATCCATACACTCTGAGGTATGAACGGATTGAGAGCAGCCTTGTCAAGAATAACTTGGGGGTAGTGGTGGATGAAAAGCTGCACATGAGCCAGCAATGTGCATTTGCAGCCCAGAACGCAAACTATATCCTGGCAGCCTCAAAAGAAGTGTGGCCAGCAGGTCGCGGGAGGTGACTCTTCCCCACTAATCCACTCTCATGATACTGGAGTACTGTGTCCAGCTCTGGAGCCCTCATCACACAAAAGATGTGAACCTATTGGAGCAGACCCACAGGAGGACCACAAAGATGATCAGAGGGATGAGAAAACCTCTCCTATGAAGGCAGGCTGAGAGTTGGTCTTGTTCAGCCTGGAGAACTGAAGACTCTCGTGAGACCTCATAGTAGCCTTCCAGTGGCTAAAGGGTGCCTACAAGAAAGACGGAGAGGGACTTTTTACAAGGACGTGTAGTGATAGCACAAGGGGTAATGGCTTTAAACTGAAATAAAGTAGATTTTGATTAGATAGAAGGAAAAAATTCTTTACTATAGGGGTGGTGAGGTACTGGAACAGTTTACTTGGAGAAGCTGTAGATTCCCAATCCCTGGAAGTGTTCAAGACCAGGCTGGGCAGGGCTTTGAACAACCTGATCTAGTTAAAGGTGTTCCTGTATACAGCAGGCAGAGTGGAACTGAATGATCTTTGAGGTCCCTTCCAATGTAAACTGCTCTATGATTCTATGATTCTAAAATATAATTTTTTTAAAAATCACATTGGCTTCCTGTTTCAAGCAGAGAATATTCAAATATTGGGGAAGCTGAAGGAAAGAGCTACAGAGTAATCTGGGAGTAGCAGGAACCCCCTCACAGATGGAGAAGGAGCCTTCATATTGGGCAGCAGGACATAACATAGATATAACCCAATGCTGAATTCAGACGCAGCACAGCTATGTAGTAATTAGCCCATCTTTTAACCATGACTAGCCCTGATAAAAAGCAGGGTTAATCCAGCTCAGGCTGTGTCATGCACCTATCTGGCTTCTTTTCATCCTGTTTTTTAATAAGTCTCCAATGTAAAACAGACTGAAACAGCTTCCATCCTGCTCTGTTTCATTTCCAGTAAAAGGTCTAGAAACCATAGGAATAAACCCAAATATAAGTCTGGAAAAGACCAAGAGGGATGCCATGAGCTGATATTCTGCTCTGGAGCTGAACCAGAATTACAACTGCCTTATACATGGAAGGCTAGTAAACTAGATTTAAATATGCAGTACTGTACCTGGAAACAGGGTTATACCATGTCCTTTCAAGTGTTTCAGGTGCATGAACAAAATTAACATGCTTATAGGTGAAAAAAAATTACTCACTCCTCCTCTTCCACCACCCAAATTGCTGTAAGAAACATCATCACGTGTTTTTCCCATAGGGAAGATTTTTTTTTTTTTCACATTTCCTAGAACTTTGTTCCATACAAATGAATTTATCACTTCTGAGCATAATCAAGACCTAATTTCAACACTGTTGAGATCAATCTGATCTTGACATCAGTTCTGCCCTGGTGACTCAGTCTGAAGCTCATTCCAACAGAAGGAGCATTTATTGTCAAAAGGAAGACAATCCCAAGCATTTTCTGAGCTGCTGTGAGCAGCCTCTTTGTGTATCACAGCTCCACAGTATGGGGCTTATATTGTGAAAGTCTGAGCTTCTGATCTGCCTATTCCAGACCTGTGAGAAGAGTTCTTGGCAGCTACCTTCCCCCAGAACACCTCCAGGATTTCTGATGGTGAGGAACCACTTTCTCAGGACAACCCCTGCAAAAAGACCATTTGTGGGGAAATGCTGAACATTTGCAAAAAATACAGCCATAAAGGAGCTCAAAAGGGCCTCTTGCATTGCCATACTCTACGCAAAAAGCTAGCAGCCACTTCCCATCTTATGAAACATTGGGAGAAACTGCAAGGTAATCATTCAGGAACAGCCAAGGCAGGTGACAATGAGTGAGACAGGACAGTTAGTGGCAACTCCAAGAGAAAATGAAAGGAAAGTTGGGCAATATGACTACTACTTAGGCTGTATATAAATGATTCTGTGAACAGCAGCTCAGAGGACTCGTGACCACGTGAAACAAAGATGACCTAATTCAGGGATATTTTTTATTGATAATGAAAACTACAAAGATTTTTTACAACACTAATAGTAATTTAAGAAACTTATTTTCAGAGATTTGTGAAGAAAGCCAGTTAAATAAGTGGACAGGCAATCAAACAAGAGATGAAAACCTCCAGTGCGACAATAAGTAAGATGAGGAAGACCAATACAGTGGATTAGCGATTTAACAGAGAAATTCCAGTTCAAGAGATTGCTGTTCCACCAGACAGAAAATAAACATGAATACTGGTTTGTTCCACATTTTCATGTACTAGATACATATTTTATTATCTTACACAACACTATATTAATTTAATATCAATTGATAAAGTAACAAAGCAATAAAATTAAGCTTAAATTTAGGTTAAACCACTGGTAAATTCCATTCTGTTTGTCTGGCAGTAACATAAATAAGATGAATTGGAGTCCAGCACGTCCATGGGATGATATGATTTCTACTGCTAGTAACACTGGCAAACATCAAACATCTTAATCTCACGAGATAATATATAACCCAAGAACGAACATATGAAAGGTTAAATCTAGTGGTCAGAGACTAACAATTCCGCTCCTTCCTTCGTTCCACTGCCAAGCGCAAAGCCCGAATTATTGACTTCTCATTATTCAGGATGTTGTAATCAGTCAATTTCACTAGTTTGTCAAAATTCTCCTCACTGAAACACACCTCCCTTGTCGTAAATGGGGAGAGAATACTGGAGACATCAACTTGGCCTTCAGCCATCTCTTCAGTAGTCCTTTCCACACCTGAGGGACAAACCACAAAGATATACACTGATAAGGTTTTATTGCAGAATGTGGCTCATATCAGTCATTTGAATAATTATAAGTAGAAAAGGGAGATTTGGAGGGAAAAGTATGATTTGCCAGAGGGATGTTAAAGTAGTCTAGTAGCATTGTATTGTTCAGCCTCTGCATCAATCCTCTGTCCAAAAATCATGTAAACCCGAAGAGCTGGGAATGAGAATATTATCAGCAGCAGAGCTTGTAGACCAAAGCCTTTGTTACCCAAACTAGAAAAGTGCAAGCAAAAGGAAAACAAGGTAGTCTTATACTGGATGAAATAAAAACCCTCTAACTGGAAGTTCAGGAGAAACGATAGTACTCAGACAGAGAACACAGTTACACTAAAAGCAAAGATTTCTAGCCTCTCAGTCTGGGAGATTTCTTTTAAATATGTGACCAAAACCCAGATGAATGGGCTATCACCAAAACCTCCAGAAGGTTTTGCCTCCCATCTTTACAAGAAGCAGTGAATAACATGTCCACATCTGTAGAATATAACGGCTTCTGTTGAGAACTTACCACCTATGCTGTACGTGCTTTGAGAGTTTTACTTTTACAATCTCTCTAGTAATTCCTGTGGAGTAAATGCCTATTTTCATGCCAAATGTGTTAGGAAAGATTCTGGAGTTCTCACAGTCCACACATACTGACACAGACCAGTTATTTTTTATCAGCAATGAGACTAATAATGCCAGCATTGGAAAGAAGACCAGAGATGACAGTGAGACATTAGATATGAATAGGACACACTATATAACTGATATTTGATTAAAATTGCTAGCCACAGACAACTCACCAGGAGCTTTATATTTCTTGAAGGTGTCATTTACGAGGGGGAAAAAAAGAACTGTTGGAGCTTGTGGACTGTCAGAATCTTCAAATACATAGCACTCCTTCAAGTTTTCCCTGTCTTCCTCGCTTATCTCAATTTTGGGAAATGGAATTCCTTGCTCTGAGAAGTAATTTGCAATCTGATCCAGAGGCTGAAATGAATTAATAAAAGAAATAAAATAAATACAAAGAATCAACACTAAAAAAAAAAAAAAATCCAGAGGCCTGGATTTTTTAAAATCCAGCAGCCAACATGAATATGCCAAGGCTTGAATCTTCTTCTGGGAAGACGTTGGGTTGCAGACAGAAACAACCATAACCGCACCAGACATTACGGCTTATCTTATTTTCTGCACTGCTTTAGGCAAAAGAAGAAAACAGTCACTTCCTTTGACCTTGAAAATGGAGACAAAAGGCAGAGGGCTGATCTCATAATTTCAATTAAATAAGTTCAGAAGAGGAAAGGAAAGAATGGAGAGGGAACACATCAGTCCAGATCATGCTATGTCATTGTCTTGACTTCTTCATTATTTACCACTTTACGAGTCTTTGTCCTCTGTATAGTTTGCCATCATTTGATAATGACTCCCTATTAACATATACATTTATCAATATACATTATGACCTAATGAAAAAAACCCCAAACATCTTTAATGGCTGTATTTACTATAAGCCTATGTCTATATTAATACTATTCTCGTTGTGTGTGCAACACTAATTCTTTTTTTTTAAATTATTAATCAAGTCCAGCTTCAGCCAGTACACTTCCATGAGACTGATATGAGATAAATAGACCAAGAGACACACAGGTTTTCCCACTTAAACTGTTAAAATATTGTCATGACATTCCATTGCCTCTCTAAGTTGCTCACCTTAAGGATCACAGAATGATCTGAGTTGGAAGGGACCTACAAGAAACATCGAGTACAACTCCTATCCCTGCATAGGACAAACTCAAAATTAACACCGTGTGTCTGAGTGTATTGTCCAAATGTTTCTTGAATATTGTTAGGCTTGGCACCATGGCTGCTTCCCTTGGAAGACTGTTCCAGTGCTCCACCACCCTCTAATTGAAGAATCTTTTCCTAATAGCCAATCTAAACCTTCCTTGGCACATCTTCCTGCCATTCCCTTGGGTCTTGTCATTGGTCACCAGAGGGAAGACATCAGCGTTTGTTCCCCCCTCTTCCCTTGTGAGGAAGCAGTAAACTGCTATACCCCCGCAGTTTCCTCCTCTCCAGGCTGAACAGACCAAGAAGCTTCAGTGGCTCCTAATACAGCCTGATCTAGTGGGAGGTGTCCTTGCCCATGACAAGGCATTGGAACTAAATGATCTTTAAGGTCCCTTCTAACCCAAACCATTCTATGATTCTATGATTCATTCTATTAATATGCCTCAGTCAGTTCTTCAAAAACTTTCGTTACACTGCAGTGAAGACCATGATGATGTTAAAATGTCTATATCCATCATTGTCCTCTAAAATCCTTCTTGGTTACTAAGAAATAAATCACCTAATAATCTAAATAATAATTCATATAATAATCATCTATTTCCTATTCCAGTACTGGAAAATTAGTTCGTGTGACTGACAATTACTAGATACCAAAAGGCCAGGAAGGAAAAAGATCTCAGATACCATAGCTTTTCTTACCAGTGTCTGGGACCCTCCACTGTAATTTAAATGCAGGATGACATCCACCTCCCTTTTTGATCTCAAAAGTGGTGGGTAGCTGGTATTGATGAAAAAGCCAGTATCAACAAGGGAGAGGTCATTGTCTGCTGTTTCCATCAGTTTATTTGGAAAGGAGTCTATGACTGTGTCTGAAACATAAACATTTCACATTACAACAAATACAAAATGAAATTGCTCATCTGCAGAAAGTTAAAGAGGAAAGAGGAGAGAATTTTGCCTACCATCTTCCCTGCCTTCGTTTGACTTCCTAGCAACACTGATTTACAGGAGTAACAGACACACGACAACTCCTTCCTTCCTGGACACCTTAAACAGCTTTGGCCTTAAAGGGGAGATCTCTCCTGCCTTCTCAGGCTAAGCTCACGTTGTCTACTGGAACACAATCCCCAGACAACCAAATTCAATTTCACCCCTCAAAAAATTAAATGCTGTTCAAATCTGGTTTCCACGTCTTCCATTTGTGGAAGGGAGAAGTGGAATTTTAGAAGAACTCAGTCTCGTCTCTTCCTCCTCACTGGGAAATCCTAATTAAATTCCCAAACTGAAACCTCCTTAAAATGTTACTGCAAAACATGCTGTGTTACTGTGCCTTTCCAAGTGGAAAATCCTTCACTCTCCAGGTACTTGCTATGCATCTGGAAGCCTCTGATAAAATTGGGATACTGTGCAATGGTTGGGCGTCCTGTTAAGACATCTCGCAGAGCAGAGGAGAAGGCACTTGAGGGAGTGAATACGCATGTGTCTGTCTCATAAGGATTCACGGACAGAAAAGGTTCTTCCTCTGCAAGAAGTAAAAAAGAAGTTCTGAGTTTAGGACAGTTTTCTGAAATGATCAATATTTTTTTTAAAATGGAGTAATGGTTGATAAAGACAGTTGTCACCATCCCCCACCCCAAAGGTAAATCAGACATAGTCATAAGCCCTTAAAGTCTATGCAACTAGATAAAACTCAGTATTAGACACTGAATTAAATGACAGCTACCAGCAGGCATCAAGCTGCCAGGCAGTAAGCACTACCTCCCACTACAAGCTTCCTTGCATGATGCCCACCTCTATCACAGCAAGCAGTGGAGACAAGAGCTGAGTTCCAAAGCATGCAGGGGGACAAATTAGCATTTGAACAGGACACCTTCAGAAAGCATGTGAATAACACCCAGCTGCAAACATTATCTAAGTTTGGAGGCCAGTCACTCCAGGCTCCCTGTGCAATTAACAGCAAGAGCAAGCTTTCTCTATGGGCAGTTTGGTGGAGAAAGCAGCCCTCTGCAAGAGATGTTTTCTTTGTTGATGGTATTAGGAGCCAGGGAGGACCATATCATGACTTAACAGTCTGAAGAAGGATTCCTAATAAAATGTTATTTTTACATGTCTGATGGAGACTAGTTTTGTGTCTGCACATTCTTTAGAAAAAGGTACAGCTTTGCCAAAGCTTTGCCAAAGAAGCACAATTTAGTTCTTCTAAATGAGGCATAAAAATTTCTTAGCCAATTTCTTTGCTTTGCTTTCCCCATCTCTCTCTCTTTGACATTCACAGCATCTTTTCAGGCACAGAACATAAGCAATACATACTGGTGGTTAAAAAAACCCACAAAACAATCTCACCAATGTCTTTTACTCTGTCTCTTGTCCATCTATACCAGAAGTCCTCTGAATCAGTAGCCAAATTCCAGACATACATCACATCTATGGAAAATATACTACTCCACATGCCTGTAATGTGAAAGAGAGAATAGAAACTGATTGATGGAGTAGTCTTGGAAGAATTTTAATTGATACATACCTTCAATCCTTCCCCTTGGATACTTCCTTTCTGTCTGGATGGATATCATTGTGGGAATACTTCCTGAGTATGTCCTTGCCAATGCAAAGTCACACCTGCTCACCCTGTTTACTAGTGCTTTCCCAGGGCTCTCCACCACATACCACTTGTTCACTTGCACCAGCTGCCCCTCGAGTAGGCCATCTTTCCCTCTAAGCAATAGTCACCTTGCATATAGCAGATTCGAGTCTCTGAGAGCCTCTTCACCAATCTTCCCATAAAGAATTCACTTCCAAAATGTTCTGCATGGATAGATGCTCCATATTTGAGGAGACTGACTTCATAGGGTGTGAACTCCAGCCACTCTATGGTGACAGCAGCCAGATTAGGAAAAGGCAATAATGTGTTAACTGTTGCTAAAGAGAGGAGTACTAGGGAGAAGGAATAAATCGTGAGAAAGATACTGTCTAGTTCATCTAATGTACTGTTCACCAACTATAGCAGTACACTGAGAATATGTCTTTTTATACAGTGATCTCCAGCAGAAAAGCTCTGGTCTGAATGAAACCATAAGCATTCTGTGCAGATAGTCTTACTCAGAAACACGTATTGCTCAACTATAACTTGTTCCCTAAGGGTGCCAGTGGCAGAAAGCTTAGCATTCACTTAGTGTCATGTACATGGCTGCTCTTATTAAACAAACTCTATGAAAATAAATGCTAGAGAAAATAGTGACTTTCCTGCCACTGGAAACAAAAACTGAAGTTTTTCTCTTTAGTTGTCAAAAATAAGCCACATGGAATCAGTATAACAACTAGTTTCATTACAAGGCCTTTGTGACCAGGATAAATTTTGATGTTGACATCATAAATGATAGTTGCTATTCTGTGAAATTCTAAAAGGTTTTTTTTTGTAATTAGAATTAGAAGACTGTTGTATTAGAGGTGATTACATGCATTTAGTCTGAGTTCAGATTACTTAATTTATAAAGTTGTTAAGAAGACTGGATCATAACCATTACCTCTGAATGCCTGAGCACTGTAGTTGGACTTGAGGTTGATGGCCACATAGATGGGCAATGGGTTCTGACCATTATCCACGGCCTGTCGTTGGTCTGAGAGTTTGTGTTGATCTTTCTGGTTTTGATTAAAAATAGTTAATGGAATAAACTGAAAACCAACTTGTACTTGAAATAAAACAGCATGAATTATGAGCTTTACTCAGGTTCTCCTTCGTTTTTCTCAGCTCACTGGATTGTGCAGAAATATCTGCCACAGGCTATTCCAGACTTGGCAAGTATCCCATAACCAGCAGCTACCCCCTTATGGGTTCTTTAATTTTGAGGAATGCAGAGGTTGACTCTAGATTCAGCAAGGGAAAAAACATTCCCAGGAAGAAATGCATGGCTAAGTAAACGGTAAAGTACTTTCCTTTGCTAGATCTAAGGGAACTATTTTTATGATATTTTAGCATATTTTTCAAGTACATTAATATGCAAGAATATATTCTATTGCACATGACAATTAAAAACTTCCTTGCATAAACACAAACCAGAAGGAAACTACTTAAGTTATATTGTTATTAAAGTACCAAAATTTCTTTCACTCTTTCTTAAAACTTGATAAAACATTTACAGAATGGTCTTCCCCTCTATTTGAATCATCTCCATATGCAGTCTATAACTAGGTCACTTTATTCATTTATGCTAATGAAGTAAATAATTTCAAATTTTCAGGTGCCTCTTCTAGTCACAATATTTCATGTCCAAAGTGATCAGTTTACAGTTCAGAATTTTTCTTTCTTTAAGAAATAAAAACGCCTTTGACTGCAATGGCATGGCTCCTTCAGTTCAAAGCTATCCTCATATTAAAGAAAGAGTTGTGTTGTAATAATGAATCTGAATATACAGAATTTAATCAATCATTATGGCATCCCAGGATTTTTTTTCTTCTTCTTTTTAGCTATAGAAGTTCGTTTGGTTTCTGGAAAAAAGGAATAATACCTTATCGTGTAGCATTGATTCAATGACAAGCCCCCAAAGGTCTATGAAAGAAGTCTTATGTCCTTCTTTAGTCCTCTCCTTCAGGTCATTATAATAATACTTAAGACAATCCAAAGAAAAACAGCAGATCTTGCATTTAGTTACTTGCTTGCGAGCTTCCTTGATTGCATCCTCCAGATATTTTTGTGACCAATTAGAATCTTCATATAAGTTTGACATTGTCCTGAAGAAACGTTAGAGGAAAAAAATGAAAGAGAACTAATACTGTGGTCTGGCTTCAGAAAACTTCTATGCAATTTCTTTGCCTGTTTCTCAATTCCTATGGGCTTCACAACTGAAAATTAAATGCATTTGAAACACTTTCATGTCAAGAACAAACAAAACCTCCAAGCTTTGCTGGTTTTGATGATAAAAGTTTTTGTGGGCTCAAAATTGATCCAAGATAGTCAAGGGAAGAAAACACAAATACAAAGGAAAATACAAAATACAAAGATTTCACAAGTCCTTAGAAGATCAATTTCTTGGAAGGTAAGAAGTACTCTAGGGAGCAGTTCTTACTAGTTTGCTCCAGTCCCATATTTTTTTCCAGTATCTGCTACTGGCTTCTGCCGGCAAGAGAACTGGGAAGTTCTTGGGTCTTGGGCATGTCCTGATGCAACCATTCTTACTTGTCTCCTTGAAATCGTAACACAGACAGGTATACTCAGGTCTCCACAAGTGTACAGAGAGCTTAAAAGAATTTGGCAGATGCTTAAACAAACCTGCCATTAAATGCACAATTAAGTGCAAAAATGCTGTCTCCACTTCTAGCTAGGTGTAGAGAAGTGGATCTACCTGGAACCCACATGATTAAATACTTACATTTTTTTAAATATGATATCAACTATATGCTCACTAGAGGAGTGCATTTTCTAATGAGTAACCATAGCTGCAGTCTCTCCAAGATAACTTGGTATCATTTGTTGGAATGTCTGTGACAGTATTAATACCACTAGTCCCAAATATACTTTTTACCAGAGGGAGATGCACTCTAAATCCAAAATGGAAGCGAGAATAACCAGCAAATGGCAGGCATAAATTCTTCTTCCCATCTTCAATTCCCCGTCTAAAGATAAATTCGTTGCATTCAGTCTAATGTATAATTGATAAAATATGAAAAGATAATGGAACATTTACATTAAAATACCAAGCATAATCTGTGTCAGTGTGGTAGCAAAAGCAGCTGATGAATATAGCAATTGATCTCTTATTCAGTATGTTTTATTTCTTTGCTCTAGATGGACACACAGGAGATTGTGGGGAAAATAGAAAATATTTTCATTTACTAAGTGCCATGTAAGCTGATGGCGCTGCCCAAACTGTCTACAGTATGAAGCAAAGAGAGTGTAAACATAAACCTTGTTTGGATCATTCTCACCATGTGGTCCCCGATAAACCACCAATGTAGGAAAAGCAGTCTAACAGACAGAGTTTCTGGAGACCCAGCAGGCTGCCATACATTGCTGTTAAGGATCTCGTCCCTCCTCCAGTCGTTGTGATGGCCACCACTGGCACCTGTTCAACATGGCAAGGCAGAAGAAGTGAAAGCTATGCATGTGTTAGAAACAAGCAATTCCCTCTTACTGCAGAAATCGCATAACAGGTTACAGGCATTGATACAAATAGTAATATTACTTCATGCAAAAGTGATGTGATTGTTGCGAAAGACTTCTGTGGCCACCACCTGACTGATGGGAGAGGGAAGGTTTTTATCTTACCCACTCAGATCGGGGCAGGAGGCTATTTCCTCAGTATATAATTGGAAATCAACCTCATCTCCCTGGAATTCTTCTCAAAGTGTATTATTAGAAGCCATCAGAGAAAAGAAAGGATTTACTGCGTTGGAGTAGATTAGGGATCTGTGATTCTGCCTTTAACAATGACCGGTGTCTCAGAAGAATGCACAGCACCATGTAATCAGCCAGACCACACAACATCCAAAGCCTTCCTGGCCTCAAGCCAGGAAGTTTATGTTCTAAAGTACAATCATCAATTGGGCTTCCCGTGCTCCAAGGTCCAAGTCGGATTGAAGAGACAGACTATTTTTGCCTTAATCTTTTTCTGATTAACTGCACTCATTGCTTCAATTAGTATCTTAAGTTCCATGAATGCCTGCATTCCCTATGGACAAGGTCTATTTATACCTTTTTCATTATTAGCTTCTAATTTCATCAAGCAATCTGCTGTTCTGAAGTCAATGAATACAGATTGAAGAAAATATTCCTCCCGTTCCGTTAATTGAAATTAATCTAAAAAACCCTATGTTCTTCCTATACTAAACTTGATAAGAACTTAAAATTTAAGAATTTTTATAAATAATAATAAGGAAAAACTGATCATCCTAACTAAAATCAGAATAATTCCAAAAAGTTAGATTTTAGTTCTTACATTTTTCTAAGCTTTTCATTATGAATTGCAATTCTAATTGTAATTTTTTTTCAATTCAAATGTAAGTCAGTTAACAAGGCAGAGGGGATTTTTTCACAACTTTGAATTTAAATACTGCAATAGGAAAGCCAGAGTAATTAGATCTTTTCAAAAACAACTTTAGACTTACTATTTCAGTCTTACCACTTTAACCAATTTTCCATATGTCAGGAAACTCAGAGAGCTATGTAAAACCCTTCTTTCCAGCTTTCTTGAAAACTTCATTTCCTACATTATTCTCTGCTCTGAAGTCCAAACTGTGATTTTTTTAAAATCTGTATTTATACAAATCACTCTTTCTTTTAATTACCAGCTAAAGAGGATTCTTGCTTGTTGATATGTTTGTACTTACCTTATTTTCAACAACCCAGCTAGAAATAAGCAGTTACAAAACTCATAGTTGAATTACAGAGGCAGGAGCAGGGTCTACAGTGATAATGCTGCAGAATAAGCTAATGAATCAGCTATTTAATCTATACCACTCAATAATTCACTCTTCTTTTCCAGCTTGTCAGTTTTATCCTAGTGGTTAGTTTTCCCAACACTGTGTCTTATCTGCTACAGAAGACTGTGTGAAAATTTTTGCTTCCTCCCTTCAAAATCCTTTACAAATGCCATGACCACCACCTTGTCTCTGTTACTGAGCTAGAGGCACACTACTTCCCAGGCAGTTTCTCCCAGTTGTTCCATGTCTGCCCATTTTTCTTCCCAAAACTCATGAGCAATATCAAGAATAAATAGGAATGGGTTGAACTGAAGAGCTACCAAGGATTGTGTTAACTTGCCTCATGGTCTTTCAGATCCTCCTCCAATTGAAGAATCTTTTTCAGAGCAGCAGCAACATATTTCTTCCTTTTCCACAGGAATTTCTTCTCTTCTGTGCACAGGCTAAACCCCAAGCGCACATCCAGGTCTCCTGAGCTGGAATAGGCAATGGGACAAATCAATGCATATGTCATTTATAGCCGATTCCAGGAGCTGTGCAGCAGTTACTCTGTAAACTCCACAAATCATCTGTAAAAAAAAGTTGTTTCTAAGTCTGCATATTGATCAAGGAACAGAGAAAATAAGGACCATTTTTATTGTCAGTAAGAAGTAACAGCGAGGACGAAGAGGAGCTTCCAGTGTGCTTTAGACACGGGCAGAAAGACAAGACACAAGCCAGGGAAAGATCACCAAAGGAGGTAATTTCAGGAGTAATTTTTCATTTATCCATTCATTTTTGTCCCCTGACATCCTGAAAAAAGTCAAGTGATGCCATCTTCACCTGTTCTCAGGTTTTGACAGCTCACTAACAGTGTTTAAAGCGAAGGTCCTAATGAGCTGTGTGACAGATCCTGAACTGCAGACTAAGTCCTGCAGCATCACACCCTGCTCAGCCTCTGTCCTGTGAATTCCAGCCTTTCACCTGTGCACTGAATAGATTTCTAGATAAGCATTTGCAAGCTTCATCCTGAAAATATAGAAGAAAATTCATCATTTCTTCCACATGGGCAGCCACACTGAATTTTCTCCCTTGAGGAATGAGAAGCACAAGCCAAAAAATTTACAGAAAAAAGGTACAAAATCAATCAACTGGCAGCTAACGTTTTGTGTCTCCAATAACATAAACACCCTCGTTTCTGAGGACACTACTCAATATTGACCAAATCTGCTGGGTCACATCACCCTCTGATGGCTGCAAACTATATTCTCAACAGTACTTTCAGCAATATTTCACAAACATGAATATTTCAAGGGTTAATAATAATTTGTTCTCCAGCAAATCTGGTGTATCACAGTGCAATTCTGAAAACACAGTAAGGTCAAGTGATTGATCTTATAAAAACAAACATCATTTTTAGCAGTAGATTAGAATTCCTATTACTCTTTCTATAAATCTGTGATTTACATTTCAATATAATTTTTCATTGGCTGAGATTGAACAAGTAGCTCTTCTTCCTGTGCTGTGAATGCCACCTACACAAACTGCTCCCATGCTCTGAAAATCCACCTTAGTTCCCTTCTTTATAACACCCAGTTGTAAGAATGGTGTGAAAAATATGAAGTTTTCAGTTGAACCATGAAACCTCGTTGTCTTCAGTTTTACATATCAGTGGCGCAATTCTGTCCCTGTGAGTGGGCTGGCAGAGGGGCAGCTGGTCAGGTCTTACCTCCCATTCTGTTCAGTGAAGCAGGAGAAGGGGTAGAAGACAGAATTCCCTGTGTTTGTTTGGCCACTTTGCAAAATTAAAGAGGAATAGGGTTTATTTCTGGCAACATGCAGATCTGACTATTGGCGTAAATAGGCAACAAAATTAATATGTGAGTACTGCAGTTTTATTCATGTCTATGAATATTAGTCATAAAATAGGCTAGTTTACTCTGAAGAAACCTACCGAGGCTCATAACTCATATTGAATTGCACGATCCTATAACTGCAGCAGACTTATACTTACTTGAGGCACCACATGAGTACAGGACAAAGCACTCACACAGCATGTGTTCATCTCCCAACCTATAAGGAAAAAAACCTAGATAACTAGTTTATGATAATCCTGGATGATAGGATGAAAAAGGCTATCTTACCATTTTCTTGCTGTCAAGCACACATGAAAAGAAGAATCCTAGAAATCCAGAAAATAAATGAATTACCATTAAACTTTAAAACATTTCTCTCCTTCAAGCTCAAGCTTTCTCACTTTCAGTGAGAAAGAAGGTTCTCAAATAATAACTCATATGGCCAAGGGCATTATTTCAGTATAATTAACCCAAGTCTCACTTGCTGTTCTGGAATCAAATTCTCTCTTATCTAGCAAGCCTGTCTGTTTGGGGCAGTTAGTGTGCCCCAAGTTCACATGTTACACCAGCTCACAGTGTGCACACTTAGGAGTAACAAGAATGAGAGAAGTTATATTATTAACAAAATAAGAAAAAAAAATCACACACATAGACGTTCTCAATATCAATATTTAGACAAATTGAGGTCTGAATTAAGCTCATATTTGGGATTGATTTTTTTTTCCATTCTGAAATTGTGTCCATGCCAGAAATTTTGAAATGCATGTGTTGGTTTTGTTCCTTGAAACCACTTAATTCTAATTTTGGGACACAGGTTTGCAATGATTTTCATATTATTTAATTATTGTTAACAACTGCTTCCTTAAAGTGAATATGATGGTCTCAATTTTTTTTTCAACATTTTCAATAGACAGCTGTACAAGTTCACACAGTGATTTTGTTCACTCAGGAACTTCGTTCCTAGCAGAACAATGTTAGGCACATTTTGAAAATAGTAATTTCAAAAGTTTCACAGCACTCACCTCTTCTACTATTATTTCCTTCTGCAAAGGGAGTGAAGTCAGAGGGAAGGAAAGGATCCCAGATTTCTCACTTTCATTTTTATTTGCCAGCTGAAACAATGTAAGAAGTGTTAGAGATGTGCACATGAAACATTTTTCATCGCTATGTCTTCTCCTACTAAGAGGGCTAGTTCAGTTCACTGGTTACATTAATTTCTTCTTATTTCATTAAGGTTAGTGATAACATACAGAAGGGGAACATACTTCTTCTGGCAATGTGATATCCAGTCTTGTCTGGTCATTTATAACACAGTGAAACACAATGATCCTAAGGCTGGGGTCAGAGTCCAGCAGAATCTTCTGGCTTCTTTCATGGGACCCTTTCACTGTAAATGTAAGCTCCTGATCTAAACATAGAAGAAAGGAACAATGAGAATTTTAACTATCCCAAGCAAACACACATAACTAATAAATAAATCAGCTTCCACTCTTCACAATTCTTGTCTGATCTTCCTTACATCACAATGATTAAGGAGACTTTGGGTCCCCAAAACAGATTGAAAACGGATATTTTCATTGGTCTGTAGAAATCATTAATACTCAGAAATCACATATTTTTATAATACTATAGTGCATTTGGTAGATGTTTTCCATGAATAAATAAATCCAAGATTTAGATTTAAAGGAGCATCACTTTAAAGGCATTTTGGATTATTTATATTGAATAAGTCATTTATTTGAAGTCAGTCTTTTCTGGTTCATCATGTACGTTTTACTGTATATTGTGTCTGCTACAACAGTCATATGACTCAAACACCAAAATCAAGCTGACTCATTGACATGTCCCCTCATTTCACCAGAACTGAAACTATCAATCAACCCAGCAGCTGTGTTCCTTGTACATGAAAGCTCTTACATTTACAGTGAGACTGTTGGCTGTTCTCTTCTAAGATCAAGGCCAATAGGCATATAATTTTAGGTTGCTAACCTTTCCCATGTTGCATTTGAGTCTGAAACTTCCTATAATGCAACTTAGCCATTGTTAATCTTTTATTCATAAAGATCAATTTTCCATTCATTAATTATCTTGAAACAGTCACAATTTTTTGAGAATTGCCCCATGAGTAACATTACGCAACCTACTGTTCATTTGAATGAACTTAAAGACTAGTGAGGAGTCCTGCTACATTTATTAGAGTTATATTTTACAGCTCAAGTCCTGATTTGGTGGTGGTTTGCATTTTGTGCAGACCCCTTTGATACAATTTTACATTTAAATTTAACAGTGCCAGTTAAGTATTTTTGCCCTAGCAAACTAAAGGAAAAAAAATTCTTTTTCAGAAACCTGATTGGCTTGAAACTTTGTACATACTCATACCGAAATGAAACATACAGGATAAGATCTTTACATATTAATTTAAATATAAGATAATTCTAAAAGAAAATCCAACAGTTCAAAATTTTCATTTTGAACCAGCAGCAAAAAGAGAGAAATAATATATTTTTTTTCCAAGTATATATGGCTGGGTTTGCCTCAATTTAAGATTTGCCTCAGAAGTAAATATTTGATTAATTCAAACTTTGACAGATACAATCTTTCTACAAGGTGGGGCACAGTGAAACTAAGTGTGGTGTTACACAGCTAGAGTAATATGCACAACAGATTATTAATTTTTCAACATCTTTATAATGACTGAATCATAACAGAAAAACAATAGGTTAATGAAGCAATAACCTCACTTGTGGATTGCTGCTTCAGTTTCCCAGTATCCACCCTAACCTCCAAACAGGAAACCTCACGTGCCTGTAGCAAGAGACAATAAATGACAACTGAGAGAAGCATAAACGCCATTGCAAGTGATTCATGCTGTTCTCAACCAACCCGTCTAAATGATCAATGAGCAACACAATTGTTATCTACTACGTCTACAGATAATGAGTGCAATAATGCCATGGTATTTTTTTCAAAAATTGAAAGCAAAAAAGGAGCTTAATTAGTTTTTTTCCAAACCCATGAGCTGCTTGAACTTGGAGAGATGGTTAGAGTAAAGATGAGACTTATTCAAAATAGTAAGTCTATTGAGATATAGGACTCTTAAAATGCTTCCTATGAGCATTTTATCACTTTCACCATTAACCCCTGATAGTTCTGGGTGCAATGTGGGAGAAATGAGTAGGAAATTTAAGATTATAGAAGAAAGTAGGTGGCAGGCCCATGCTGACAGCAGCCTCACAGTATGGATTTGCAGAAGGTGGCACCGCATTGGAGTGACCGGAAAACAGTGAATCTTAGTGCCAACAGCAGATTCTTTTTTTTCAGTAGGGCAGTGTGGCTGATAGTACTGGCTTTGGCATAAAGCTCAAAGTTTCTGCAGTTAAAAATATGAACGTTTGCACAAGAAAGATTGTAAGAAATATACATTACCACTAGTACTCCATTGGTAATGATGCTATCAGGATAGTCCAGACTGAAACATAAAACGGAAAATAGAATGTTATGCATGGGGCAACTCAGGTAAATGTTTGAATCTATGAGTTAACACATTTTCCCCAATTTTGACATTTCCAGCTTCAACATTCTCACTCAAAAATACTTTAAAGCTTTTATCAAGCATTGTTCTAGATGACAATCTGAGTTGCAAGTTTTTCCGTCCACCCTGACAGAACATGAAGCAGGGCTTTTTCTCCTGTGATTTTGCATACTTTCTGTAGTGAACTGTATAAAGAATTCTGATACATGACACACTGAGTTTGAAAAGAGCAGAAGACCGTTACATCAGCCTTGATTGTTTTGATTATTACACAGTTTGTCCCAAGGTTTTGCATTCAAAAAAACTAATAGATTTGTCTAGATTTCCACAATTTTCAAAATATTAGGATAACGGCGGAACAAGTTGTACTTGCCTCTATAAAGAGATTTTCAAAATGGACAAGAGATTTTAATACATCACTACATGTGTAAATGTGTTTCCACTTACCCATCATGGAGAAGTGTGTTCATATACCATAGACGCCAGATTTTATATTCTAAATTTCTAATTCTATATTTCCTTCAGGAAAATCAGGCAACGTCTCAGTAAGGACATCTTACAATTTACCATTTTATTAAATTGCAGATATAAATTTATGGAGTATCTCAATAACCCAGATTAGTGCAGGCAGTATAAGCTGTTTATTCAGACTTTACAAGCTATGGATTATACACTTTGTAGTCTCATAAATTATATAGATTAGATATGTATTACATCTCAGTTGAAAACAGACGATACGTTTCCTTTAAAATCAGATAAATTACATTGTTATTATCTATTTTAAGATGAGGTTTATTACAACTATTAAATTTCAGTACAAACACGCACAAAAATAAATTTGTAAAATTTCCCATGACAAAGAATTCTCCCAAAATTTCAAAACTCATATTTGGTTTAAAGTTTCATTTCCAAATCAGTATTTTCCTTTAAGAGGAAAAATATGCATTGGCTTAATACAGGGCAGAACACTCAGGAAAAACTTTCCAGTAAATAAAGAAAAAAATTTTTTAAACAAACCAATCCCTACCGAAAAAAAGTTGTATACTGTAAAAAAATTTTTCTGAAGAATTTTGTAGGATCTTTTTTTGGAAGTGTGTTTAAAAGGATTTCAAATAACATTGGTCAGGAATGGGCAAAAAATACTCAGTGTTTCTACCTGCATGTAGGGAAATGTAATTAAGTATGATTGAGTTTTTGCTTCAGACCCAAACTTTTGCACTTAATTACTATATTGTAGTCAAATAATTATATCGTTACATGATATATTGTGTCCCTATCTCAAACACTTCATTAAAAAATTAAAGAAAGCAGAGAAGAAGCATGGTGGATATTAAAAGACCTCAGTCTGAATAGCTTGGTGAGATGAAGGTGCAATGACAGGAAAAGATGTTGTCTTACACAGGGAAAAATCCAGTAGAGTGTAGTATTATTTCTATCAGCAACGCATGAACTTAGACAGATAATTAGGAGTTCAAGGCATGACCTTCAAACAGGGTGGAAGTTCATGTATTGGCGGACAGAATGGCTTGGAAGGCTCCTACAACAATCTAGGACAACACAGGCATTAAGCAGCAATGGCTGAAATGTCCCTCTTGGGGTATCGCCTCTGTGAGGAAGTCCAGATGCTGTCACTTGTTGGTTAATCTCCACACTGTGCTTCCAACTTTTATATCCTGAGTTTCAAGGCTTCTGGTCACAGCATAAGACAAATGTTTTAATATTTTTTCTTTTTTTTTTTTTAACCTAGTGATCTATACACTTCTTTTAAAAAAAGACAAAAGGCACTCACCTTTCTATGAAGATCACTAGAAAAACAGCTGAGCTGGATGCAGAAGAGCTCTTACTATTCAGGTTGTCAGGGTCCCTTGACTATTCTGCTTTATTTTGGAGCACTGAATAATGGACACCAGATAGTCCTGAGAAGTGACTTTCTCTAACAACAAAGCTGTTATAAGGCAGCCTTCATTACATATACTAACAGTCCTGTACTCGCCTACATCATAGTTTGTGATTTATGGCTTTTTCTAATGCAGACTTCAGTTTTATGATGAGAACATGTAGCATGTTATGACAGGAGAGGCCTGGAACAGAGACTCTGGGCATCGTTCCCCATTAAATATCTATTGAAGGGTTTCCTAACACTGCAGTGGACTCTGAGAACCCATGTATCACTTCCCAACACCTGGTACGCATCAAACTACCTTCTACTCCTTTTTTAGATCATGTCTGGCTTATAACAAAACCGGCAACAGTGTATGGGAAGTTACAGTCACACAGATTCAAATATTACAGTTCACATTTAGAGTAGGCAATTGTGATTTCTTTCACTGATAATCTGGATTTTTTTTATACTTATGTACATAAACTTAATTCTTTCATGTCAGATCCAGCTTCCCCTTCTTTTAGGAGCTTCTGCATAATTCAGGCCGTTTGTCTGAGCTTTCTGACTACCCAAAACAAGTACAGGGGATGGTATTATTTCTATAAAGAAATCTGTATTTGCCTCCAATTGTCTTTGATAGTAATTTTTCCTAACTTAAAACTTTTACCTAAAGTGCTCCTTGAGACCCCATGACCTCCTGCCACAAATACAAACAGTACATTTGGCCCCTGATGGATGGAGACTCAGTCTACTCTAAGTTTCCTCAGCAGTGCCCCAAAAAAATGGGTACCATGATCTGCTGGTCCTCCCCAACATAGGAGAAATTTCTCAAAATAATACAGCAGAACTACAGAAACAAGAAAAAGAAGTTTATTTTCTAAAAATCATGCTTTTGTCATATTTCAATATTTAACTTTTATACAATTTTTTTGTACACCTATTTACATTTCTATGTATTAAGTGGGCTTTGTTTTTAACAATATTTCACTGAAAAGAAAGAAAAGAGCGGTGGAGCTGAGATGAAAAGTTGTGTAAGAGGGGTCCGTCATTCTTCTAAGAGTTGTTTGAGATGCATTTCCTCAACTTGGGACATCTGAAATACAGAAACATGCCAAACAAGAAGATCAGCAGACCCAGCAAATACCCCAAGGCCTTCGCACCTGTCCTTTAAATTCAAAGTACCGTTTAGTTCATGAGATATCTCTTCAGGGCCACTAAATATCAGGCGTGGGCTTCAGAAGAGGTCAGAGGGGAGAGGAATATTGAGCGAGCGAAGCCACCTAGTCCAGCGGGACCCTGTCCCTGTTTCAACTCGTAGAGGTTCCTGCTGATGCTGGACACTAGCAGGAGAAACACAAGTGAGAAATCTCACGTTACCATTTATAAACATCACAAGATAATGTAAAAAGCACGAAAGTACACAAAACGGCAACCTGTGTGTGACCTTACCTTTTCTGTCACAGCTGCTCGAGGGCAGCAGCTCTCATGCCAGCTGGGCTCATTATGGGCCCACAAAATATAGGGCGAGCAATCCCTTGGCTCAGTTCCTGGTGAAAAGTCACTTGGAGGAAGGAGCTTGCCTTCCTCTCTGTGTCGTTACGATCAAACATCTGGCCCTCAGTGCCTGCCATGGGTAGTGGCAGCAGAGAGATGAGCATTGTCAGGTACAGCAGGAGTGGTGTAAAAGTGAGACAAAACTAGAGAGGGTATTTGTCTTGTAGTTGTGGAAAGCAAGCTACCAATAAGAAGGTTTTCTTCCATTTTAAATAAAAGATAATGGGAGTGAATGCAGGCACCGATTCATACAGCCCACCACAGCCCATATCACAAGGAAATTTTTGCAACATTCTTTGGCAAGAGTAACACAAACCACAATTTTTGCAGTGAGGCAAACAAAACTAGGAGTGACAATGCCACTATTGTAGGTGCCACCCAGGAAACTTTCTTGGCCTGGGGTTACACTTCATGTTTGATATTACTCATCTGAAATGCTGGAAAGAAAGAACAGTCTAACATAGGAAATCCTGCAATTGGTAAATTCTGGAATGAAGATGGGAAAGAAGTGAAAAACTATGTCAGATAAATACTGTCAGACAAAATGTTCTATTGGGAATAATTATTAATTTTAGAGATAAACTGTTACATTTTTTTAAAAAAAGTGTATTCTTGTTGATGACATGGCAATACCTTACCTGCATAGTTAGCTGTACTTGTTAGCACTATAGTTGGCTCTCCCTCTCTTAAAACTATCTCTGTCAACACTTCTGCCATCCAGCAACACCAAAAACCCTTGCCAAAACTGGCTGAGCTTGTTCAACACAGGAGAGGTCTGTCTTGCCCATAGCTTTCTGGTGACCCATCTCAGCTACTTCAGTCTTTCAGTTCTTTTCAGAACTTTCACAGGTAATGTGATCCATTGTCTCCAATTTTAGTGCAGAAATCCTTTCATTAATTACTCCTCACATTTTCAACGTTGAGGGAGGAAAAAAAAAAATCCCCTTTTCGATATCCTGCCAAGAGTACAAGGCTTAATCAAATCAGATGTGCTTATACCTTTATTTCAGACTCAGCTGATGGGCAGAAGAGTGTCGACTGCCACACATATGGAAGAAGTGTGAATGAGGGATAGTAAGGGAAATGTTTACCCGCTTTCCTACAAGAAGGCCATTTTTCCCAAAGAAGCGTCTTCCCTTTTCTCATTCCTGCTGAAACCTCATAAGGACATTCCCTGACTTATGATGCAGCAGTTTCTTCCCTTTGCATGTGGAGTTCTTCAGGCTACAACTATTAAATTAGTCACGCAGATACCACACCATGAATGAATGAAGAAAGTGGATCAGAGGTGTTCTTGCTGTATCAACTGAGCCATGACTATGACTCTGTTTAGAACCTCTTCCTTGGGATTGCCAAGGGTCCCTCTTACTTGCATTCCTACTCAGACAGCACCTACAGAAATTGCTATATTTCTGATTGTATCAATTTAACGTGTCTACAAAGGCACTTTGTGGCAAGGTCCAAGACAAGAATTTGACACAGAGCCAGCACACACATGCTCTGAGATGAGCTGCAGCTTCCCTCCCCATATGCAAAACCACTCTTGCACAGCATCCAAGTCAGATAATCTACCTGGATCTCCCTCACCAAAGAACAGGATTATCAAGAGTATGGTTCTATGTACCAACACCATAAGCCATCCTCTAACCTGCAGAGGAGGACTCTAGATAGGCCATTAGGGACATCTACTGCAGCTCTCTTCTCCATTACCACTACTGATGTTGTGACACTCCAAAGCTGTGATATACACTGTTTTTCTTGCTATTGCTGGGCCTTCTGCCAGTTTTGGTGCACAATGAACAACAAAATATCTGCCCTGATGAATTTCCATGAGTTGTAATAGTAGATTCTGGGACTGGTTATTTTGTTTGTGAACACTGGGAGATCTTTCCTTCTTCAGTCATACTTCATACTGCCCTCTCTCTCTAGTAAGTGCAAATTTCCCCTTCTACCAGGAATAAACACATTATTCACAGAATCACAGAATCACTAAGTTGAAAAAGACTCACTGGATCATCGAGTCCAACCATTCTTATCAATCACTAAACCATGTCTCTGAGCACCTCATCCACCCGTCTTTTAAACACCTCCAGGGATGGTCACTCAACCACCTCCCTGGGCAGCCTGTGTCAGTGCCCAATGACCCTTTTCGTGCAAATTTTTCTCTGATGTCCAGCCTGAACCTCCCCTGGCGGAGCTTGAGGCCATTCCTTCTTGTCCTGTCCCCTGTCACTTGGGAAAAGAGGCCAGCTCCCTCCTCTCCACAACCTCATTTCAGGTAGTTGTAGAGAGCAATAAGGTCTCCCGTCAGCCTCTTCTTCTCCAGGCTGAACAACCCCAGCTCTCTCAGCCGTTCCTCATAAGACTTGTTCTCCAGCCCCTTCACCAGCTTCCTTGCTCTTCTCTGGACTCACTCCAGAGCCTCAACGTCCTTCTTGTGGTGAGAGGTCAAGAACTGAACACAGTATTCATGGAGCGGTCTCACCAGTGCCGAGTACAGAGGGAGGATAACCTCCCTGGACCTGCTGGTCACACCATTTCTGATACAAGCCAAGATGCCATTGGCCTTCTTGGCCACCTGGGCACACTGCTGGCTCATGTTCAGTCTCTGTCAACCAGCACCCCTAGGTCCTTCTCCTCTGGGCAGCTTTCTAGCCAGACTTCTCCTGGTCTGTAGCACTGCACCGGCATTTGGCCTTGTTAAACCTCATCCCATTGGTCTCTGCCATTCAAAGTCTCCACCAACATATTACCCTGTGAGGTCTCCGGAAGTGCCTCAAATACTTTGAGATGGTCTCAGCAGTATCGCCACTTCTCTAAGGTTGTTTCAACAACACCTTCAGTCCAATACCATGGATCAAGTTGGTAACAGAAACCCTTTCAAGTAACTTGTGAAGTAACTTGTGAAATTGTGAAGACAGACTAGAATACCTGTGACCCAGCACCAGACTCCCTCTCCAGCTAGAATGAGAGATTTCTCCATAGCATGAATTACCTGAAGAAAACACATCCCCTAAACAGACAAATTCCACCAACAGCTTTCAGGCCTATCAAGTGAAGCTTGTGCTGGTGCTCCAGTTTTGCTAGTTTCACAGTCCTTAGCCTCCCATACTGACCTTTCTCCTTTCTTTATATTGACTACTTGGCTTCTCTCCCTGCTAGGACTGATACTCGAGTCTACCACAGCTCCCCACATACAGCAAGATAAGCTGAACAGATCAGCTTACAGAAGGGCATTTTATAATGTTGTGGATTTGAAAAGTCATATTGTCGGAGAAAGGGAGGCATAAGACATTTAGGTTTGGCACTCCTCCTAAGGGTCAAAACTTCCTGAATATTGTAATTGTCCTCATACTTCTTTCTGTATTGATTTAATGACAAAGAGAGAACAGGAGGAAACCGGTGCCCAGGAGGTAGCAGACAAACAGGGCAAAATTTACACTTTAAGATTCTACAATTTAAAAATATTATTCTGAAATTCCACTTTACTAGATGATAATGAAAACACTTAGATACTGTCTGTAGAGACTATAGGTTTAAGAAGCATGTCACAGATGAACTAATTTTCCAGTCTATTTTTACACAGAATACAACAAGTTTATATAAAATTTAGGATTCTACTCACGTGTTCTGCAATGTGAACTCCACCTCCAGCTCCTCACGTGCCTGAAGAGAGAGGAAAAAGGAAAGAAAGGATTATTTCTTATTTTTCTTCATAGCTTTCCTCACATTATTTGTAAAATATGTATTTAGAGTAGCTTGAAGGAAAACCCCCAGAGTATAAGAATAACTTGCAAAAGAAACTGTGGTACAAACTGAAGATATTGAGTTTCAAGACACTATAAAAGCAGTTGCTAAAACTAGGTTTTTTACATCTGCATGCCATGTAAGTACATAGACGTAGGAACTGCTATTCTGCTAAATGAGTCATTTTGTCAGATTTTAATTCCCAACACAAAAAGAGCAAGCTGCTCTGACAGTACTAGAGTTTAAAGTTGCTGAAAATTAAGAATTGTTACCAAGAGACAACAAACATGCCAGAAATATTCAAAAGTACCTAGGTCTAGATTTTTAGCATAGAGATTTTTTCTTAAGAAAAGCTAGCATGGAAGACTTATGCAGGGATTTGAAGTCTTCTTTATAACAGCAGCAAAAAACCCAGTTTAAATTTAAAAGATTTTTCTTATAATGAAACTCTATAAAAGGATATATTTCAGTGGAAGGAAAGAATTTGCTACTGCTCACCTGTGGATTCAGCTGGAACTTCACTCGAACAGTACGTCCTACAGTGAGTTTATCTATGTCAAAGAGAACTGTGCAAAGTTCATCATCCCTGGTGATTGTGTCTTCATCACAGACCTTCAGCTCCAGCACATTCTGCAAAAGGAGGTTAAGAATATAATGGACTTCTTTCTAAGAACTCTGTAAGGCAAGAAAATCTCAAGGCTAGGTTTTCCTCCCATCTCCAGTTTTCGGGGAGGAAGGAAAAACAAGAAAGAAAAGCAAGATAGAGAAGTGTTTGAGGAATATTAAACTTCACATTAATAGCTGTACAGAAAGAAGTAGGCTTGTCTGCCTGGGGAAATGAAACAAGGCAAGCAGGTCATATAGGACATTCATAAATTTGTAATAAATAACTGTATTAAATGTTTCTACATTTTTTTTCTGACCTTTGACTCTGAGCATAGGTACACCTATGAAAGTTTAAAGGATTTCATATCTAGAACTAACTCATCTCACGGTTATTTTCATATTATCTTTATCTTGGGATTCACATGCATATGTGAAAGCTGCAAATAGAATAGTAAGGCCATATATTGCAGGGCTAATTGCTTCCCTCTTCTTCTCTATCGTAGATGTTTAAGTAATAAATAGCTGGAACAGAACAATACTGAGGAGATGTAAGTGACAGCAGTTTTTCCTGACAAGTATTTAACATCTCTACTTCTCAGAAACTAACTAAATAGTTATTGTTTTATTGTACTGAATATCTGCAGACAGTGAATGGTAAAAACCATTTCTTTTCACAACCTTGACTCGGCGGTCTATCTTATAGCAGAAAGCTTCATTCCAGACGGGGTTTTTACAGTTCTTGATGGTTCTGGTTCGAACCTTCTCAGATGAGGCAGTAGGTAGCCACAGTGTCACGTAGCAGTCTGAAAGGGTGACTGTAAAATGAGAAGATGAGCAGAGTGATAAAGTATTCAGAAAAAAAAACAAAAAAACCCCACTGTATTGGGCACACTTAACCTTAATAAGAAAAAGTTTGAGATAAAGATTTGTTCCTAAAATATACGGGGTGAGGAGAAAATAACACAATGAAACACTCAGAAGAAAGCATAAACACCTTCACATATTTTCCATGCTCATTCCCAATATAAAGTTTTATTTTAAATAGTACTGTACTCTACATGCAGTACAGGCACATCTACCCATGCTGCATTTACCTTTATATTCACGTCTATCCAAATAACTTGGGCAGAGTAACCTTGACAAAACATGAGAATATCTAATGGTATATGTCCTCTGTCATGTGCACTCACATCAGCTCTAGGGTGGCTCCTCTGTTGCTCACACAGTACACCTCACTACCTTCCATCTGGACTGCAGAGATTTGTTTTCTAGAATTTCTTTCCTAGATTTGGTACCTTAACTAGTTGAAAGTCTTTACTTATCAAAGTGTTGGCTTAAATGAAGAAAGATAGATTTATTTGACAAGAAATAAAGTGTTCTCCCATCAGAGCTGAAAATATTTCCTTATCACGATTCAGAATGTGCCAATTTCATATTAATTTTTAGAAGTTCTGCCTTTCTCAGCAAGTCTTTCCGGGGGAAAAAAAAAAAAAATCTGTCTCAGCATCAGGGTTAAGTTAAATTCATCCTACTCCTTCCTATCCCTAAATCTGCAGACTTGAAAAACTTGCCATCACTCAAGTCTGGGGAAAGAAGCTCCTTCTTTATGCTGACCCCCTGAGTTTGGAGGGAGAACCACCAGGAAGTGACACTTGCAGAAGCTTGACACAGGAACTAATTCTCTCATATCTATAGTGCAATATATATTCTCCCTGTTTCTCATTAACAAAGTTCAGTCAGTCATCTGGTTCTTACAGCAACCTTGCAAGTCAGAAGAGGTAAAAAAATTCAGCCCCAGTCAATTCCTACATCATACTCAAAACCTGTAACAGTGTTATTACATCACATTAAGTAGAATACTCTTCACATATTTCCTTTTTATCTTTCAGTTAAAACAACAGATGTATTTTTTTCCTACCACCTGTATTTCTCCAAGGCTGTGCTTTTATCATGTAGTCAACTATAATTGTCAGCAAAACCTTGATAATGATTGTGGGAAGGAAAGCATTTCTAGGAAGTTCCCTTAGCCAAACCTAATCGGAAGAGCATGACAAATCAGACATTTGGCTGAGGCACAGATGAAAATGTAAAAGGTTAATGGTGATTAATGCTAGAGTTTCCATTTTCAAAGAGCTTAAGACACACTGGAAAATTACTTAACAGTGGCAATGTAAGGATTAAGCAAACAAGTACATTGAGAAAACTTGAATTACTTGCCCAAGATCCCATGTTGTATCAGTGTCAGGGTCCAAAACACAGTCTATCTTTTCAGGCTTATACTCAAATCTATTAAAATTATTCCACCATGGAACAGCAATAGGGAGAAAGGCTTTTAAAGCATATTTATTTTTTACTGGTAAGTAGGAATGTAAGAATCAAAGACCATGAAGGAAGATTCATTTCAATAAATAAAGCAAAAACTCTTCACTAATAACAAAAAATACTAGTGAAATCGGAAACACCAATGTTTAATCAGAAAAATAGGAAAGCTTAAGTGGAGGAAATAAAAGCTAACTCAGAACTGTAATAAGAAATATGCTGTTACCATTATGAACATGTAGAAAATGGACACTTGCCCATAATTGAGAGGTTTTGAGGAAAACTGGGGTTTTTTTTTCCCCAAAAAATTTAAGGTTCCTCCAGAAACAAATTTTCTGCTGAGAAAATACTCTTTCCAATTTTCCAAAAAGGTTTTCCAATTTCTCTGCAAGATATGCTTTAAACAAGGCCTTGGAAAGCCCAAATTCTGAAGTGGGGCATCTCAAGTGGCTAAAGATATGATATTCATCTGCTCTTGAGACAAAAACACAGGAAATAAGGCAATATGATTTGGCAGACATGCCAATGTTTTTCATGAAGAAAGACTGTATGATTCACCATGGTAAGGAGCAACTGTGAGCAATTTATTCCTGAGAAAGAAAGCCACAATGAATTGTGACATAAGCAGGGGACCTGCTGGAGTACTGAAACGCATGTGCAGTTTGCAGATGCAATTATAGTGATTGCCTGGTCAGATCACATATTTGGTTGATGCAAATCACCACTTAGGCATTTGAAGTGTGTGTTTCTGTGCATTAAACTGGATCTTTAATCTATAAGAAACCCAGAACATTGCAACTTATAAGATGTTCTCACTTTGTCAAAAAAACTAAATTCCTTTTTCAAAATGATACAGTAAATATCCGTATTTTGACCATTTGTCATTTCCAGAGTAAAAAATATTGAAATAAACAGTAAACAAAGCATTCAGTAAATCATAGAAGATTTTTTTAAGTTGAAAAATTGCAGGAAAAAGGTAAATAAGCACATTACTATTATATTGTAAAAGCAGGGAGTAAACCAGGACACCGTAACTGAGCAGAGCAGATATTTGTTCCCTGATAGTAATAATTTATTCAAAAATATTGCTTTTAAGTGCAACTTCCACGTGTTCCAACCACGTTTTTCCTGTTAGGAACCACCAGATCCAACCTCAGATAAGAAGACAAGAGTTTTCCCTCTACTCTTGACCCATTACCTTAGTTGAAATCTCAATATATATAATAGCTTAAATAAAATTTACAGTTAGTTTCGTTAGAAACTATGATGGGCTGCATGAAATTCTGAGTGTGCCAAAAGAAATTTTGAGCAAAGTTCGCAAGATTTTGGTGAATGTATTATGGACTTCTCTTCATTTTACATCTTTCCAATTTATTCTTGTCGTCTTTCAATTTGGATTTTCTTATTCTCTTTATTTTCCTTTTTTCTTTCAGGCCTTTACAACTTCTTTATATGGACATTTCATCATTCAGATTTCTCCATGAAAGTGACTGGTGGCATAATTGCATTTCAAAAGGCACCTGAACAAGCCCCACTGCACCCAGGAGAGTGGGCTACTGAGAACTCACATCTGTGGAACAGAAGCTGTGAGGAAGCTTCTCAATTAATCGGAAATTTCAAAATTCATAATTAAACCAGTCCCTCACCTGGGTAAATCAGTGCTATATGTGAAGAGTGAACAAACTATTCTTTCTGCCTGCTGCAAATCTCATTCTCTTACTGAGCATTTTCATTTTATATTTGCTGCCACACTGCTTCAAGAAATTGATGCCTGCTGGTCTGCAGAGGTGAGTCATTTCAGGGCTTCCACAGGTGGATATTACCAGACTCTGCAGACTTCCCTACTGCAGATATTTCTCTCTTGGTCTCTTTTCACTATTAACTCTTGTTCTGTGATCTGGCAATGACCTTTTTGACTTGTAGTTTCTATTCCAGATATACTTTTCTCTCTTCCCATCACTAACCCTCACTCTCATATTAGCGCTTAGTTTTTTTTTTACTGACTTAAACTGTTCCATTGGCTAGGTTAAATAAATTCCCAGACACACTGGACTGCATCATCTCTTATTGTTTATTTCTAAATTCTGCTGAAGTGATAGAATGTTTTTGCTTATAACTTCTGTTATTTTCATAGACTTTCCTAAAACTGCTGATTTTACATTTGCGTCACCGGTCCTCTCCTTTCTTCTGTCCAGCAATTCTGTAGGGAATGCTCAAGGATTTTTACTCAGAATTACAAGTATTTTCATCATTTAAAGAGCAGCCGTCTGATCAGCAGCTAAGTCTGAGGTCACAAAGCTAGAAAATGTGTTTCAGTGTGATGTACAAAAGCCTGAGATAAAATGTACCACTTAAAAGCGGAAAGCAATGCTTCAGTATCACAACAAAAATAATTCTTGCAAACTTTCAGCAACATATCTTTTTATCCCTGCACAATTTAAGAACAATAACATTTACCAAACATATTCTTTACTTTAAAGAATTACAATAAACATCTGAAAACAGCTGAAGTACTTACGCAAGTCTGCCTTCCGGGCATTCCTCACTCTTAGTATTTTTACAGTGAGCAAATTGAAAGGAGATACTGGTCTCTGCATGACAATTCAAAAAAAAAAAAGGAAAAAATATGACATTGAGATTAATATTATAGTCTATAGTCACAGATCACTGGACCACTGTAACCTTAAAGTTGATAAAACAAGGTTTTTAAGATCAAGACAATATAATCTAGCAATCCAACTGGAGCAGCTAGAAAAGTTATACAAATTTTTACAAAGAACCATATTCATCTCTGAAGTAGAAGCATCAGATTTAAAAAAAATATATTATTTGAGAACAGGTGCTGAGACTTTGATTTTATAAAGATTGCTTCTTTCTGATACCACTCCATTATTATCATAATAAATATTCCTACAGCACTCATGAGTGTCCTCACCTCTTACAAATCACTGCAATAGAATAGACTGTCTCTGGGACACCAAATACAGTCACAATAGCAGTGCAAGTAGAGCTAAGCAACCACCATGACCCAGCAAGTTGCTGCACCAGCACAAGCTCCCGTACACAGCCTAAAATGCCAGAAATGCAGCTGACAGTGATGTACTTCTCATGTAGAGAAGTACTCTCATCTTCAGCCCTGATCCCCAACAGAAAGTTACAAAATTTTTTCCAGAGATGATCTTGGGAATTAACTCACAACTCCACTAGATATCAGACATTTTGAGCTCAGAAATATTAATTCTATAATACGTCATAACTTCCACAGTTCATACTAATATGTTTTCAGATTACTCAGACTATAAATTCACTGTCTCCGTTTTACTTTGGAGACAACTACTTATATCTTTCTGTCCTCTCCCACATTAACATCACCTCTGTTTCATAGGTACCATCTTTCCTTTTATAATGAATGTATGTACGGACTTAACTTCTCTCAATATTTTCTTCAAATTGGTATTTAGCTTTGAGTGTACTGATTTTGTTTTAGAACAGAAACAGGTGTTTTGTGCCCAAAAACTTGTCTTTCTGTTTATGTGAGCTGGTAAGAATAGGTATTAACTCTACCAATCAACCCTCTCACACCTGCATTCATAGATATACTGTACCCTAGTAAAGGTAATACACTGTGAATTAATTAATTTGCATTTGAAGTGCTTGCATTAATGGCAAAAGTAAAAACAACGTACTGATGTTAACTAATAAAACACACCCTGCTACCATTTCCTTCACACATGCTATAAGTTTTGCTGGACCATTTGTCTTGCCAGCTGTTGCACAAGGCTTATCCAGAAGAATTTCACAATGCTTTGACAAAATGTTAAGCAACTGAGACTGTGATGTGACATTGGACACTAACACAATGTAATGAAGCAGGTAGTTGTCTTCACCAACAGAAACATCAGTACCTCTGCAAATGCAGCAGAGATTAAGAGCAACCTCCAAGAAACAGCCTTGGCAATCCCCAGTTTATCCTTTCGCACTTTCCTTTGGGTTGGCAAGGGAACTGAAGACACAGAGTTCGAGATTAGTGAGATAGCAGCAGGGGGGTCAGAGCAGTCATTGATGTAGGCACATTTGTTCTACATTGTCTTAACCTGTCCAGATTCTAGAACAGGGCACAGATTTATGGTGCACAGTTTGAAAGCATTGGAATTGTCAACTCTGGGACATTTTAGCTGTCTCAAACAGTATACCACATGTCTACCTGTTCCATTATCCCAATTACAGCCACAAAGGAGAACTTGGACAAACACTCCTTGAACGAAAACACTAGATCTTATGGTGAAAAAGAAGAAAAAGATTACAGTCTCCAATCAAAAACAACCCATAGTCATCATAACTAAACAACATGATTGAACTGCCACAACTACTTTTCTATATGCATTAAATATAACTGGGTAAAACAAAGAAACACTCCTAAGCACAGAGACCAACAGCAAAGTCTTTCCCATCGCTGCCTAATCTACTGACATGCTTACTACATTTATGCCTGGTCCCCACTTTCCCAGCCAATAAATGCAAAATATTTTTGTCCTCAGCAGTGCTATTTCAGCAGAAGAGGTGGTGCATATATTTACCCAGGAAAGATGGGGCTTGTATCCCTTGAATACAAAGGAACATTCTCGAGCAGAAATTCCCCATCCCAAGGAAGTGCTGTAACCAGTAGGATGTACACCATTTTAAAGGAGTTATCTTTGCTCAGTTCTTTAAAAACAAGGGTCTGGACCTCTACGTTGTGCATCTCAAGTGTTTAGTGGTATCTCCTTAGTGGAACACAGAGATGGCACCTAAGGAAGACATTTCTTTGCTCAGATGTCCCTGTTAGCTGGATGTACCTGCTTACATAGTTACCTGCTCAGCTGTCACAATTCCCATTCTGCTGTATCTAACTATCCAAACACACTGAATCAATTCTCAGTGCTTCACTCTGGGTCATAGAATCTGTTGCTATACTAGAAACTTAGAAATCAGACCTTATAGCTCCTAACTCAGGTTCCTGGATGCTTAGTCAATTCTAGCTTTCAGCAACCTACTCAAAGCCATACAGAAAAAATATGGAGAGGCATATCTCAAACTGGATAATCTGCTAGTAATAGGCAATGACTTCCACGTCTTTCCCCTTTAATGTGATGAAGACACTATTGTGCGCTGGGAAGTTCTTAGGGCCAGAAGTCTCCCAGGTCAGTAATTACACACACTTTGACTTTCAGCTTCTGTATTTATTTTGTCTGAGACATGATTGTTACCTCATAAACCGGAAACATGAGCCAGGCATTTTAATAATCACTGTTGAAACTACTTAAATATATGAGATTGCAAACTCAGGACTTGGGACTTGGTCACACTATCCTACGTCAGATAAAAGTTCAATTAAGTCCTGTGGCACACTTGTGCAATCTCCACAAGTCTAGTCCCAGGGAAGTCAATAGGAGTGTTCATATACATGCCTGCTCATCCATATGAATAAGAGTTGCATAACTAGGCTCTAAAACTGCTTTATTATAGTAAAATTCCAAGCATAGAAGTCTTCTATACAATATTTTTCTTGAGGAGACAAGAGTGAAACACATACAACATTCCCAAATTATATTAAGAGAAACAGCTGTTACCAAAGTAAAGCAGCATGTCAGATCTATTTAGAGCAAAGCACTCTTCACTTAGCTTTCTGTTCAAAAAGGAAAAGAAATCTTGCCACTATTTCAAAACCTGTGAAGACCAACAAAGAAAACACTCAGCCCTGTTACAAAGAGTGGCAGGACTTTAAATCATAGATCATTGTCTTGCTTCTGACCTGAGTCAGCTATGTAGCACCTTTTAACTTCAAAGAGTTTTGGAGCCTCAGGGGCAGTCAGGATTTCATTACAATACTATGTTTACCATCTCAAGCAAGGTCTAATGCATAGGAAACACTTTTCCTTGTGCTACATGTTTTGCATTTATTTCACCCATTTTAAAATATCGCACAGCTGAGTCCTATTAAGTCAGTAGACGTCACTGGGGCTGATACAGAACAAAACCAAATGGAGCAGCAGTGACTCAAGGTATGATTCTTTCTAAGAGCTGTGTAAAACTTGTGGGGCTTCAGACCACCATTTTCACGTGATTTTTCTTCTTTTCCTGTTTGCAGCTCCACGCTTGGACTTGCATGTCAGAATAAACACAAATCATAGAAGAGAACCCAAGTCAAGCATTCCTGCCACTCAACATGGCTTTTGTCTCAAGACTATGCTAGTCGGTATTGTTTTGATACAATACACTCATTTGAGTAATCAAAAAAAGTATTACTAAAAAGGCTCAGGTCCTTCCTTATTTTTGTCTCTGTGAGCCTTGAAGAGTTGGGGCAGAAAGAAGGGGCTCTGAACTCTACTCTAAATTCTATGTACTATATTCAGGTCAGTTCTGACACCCTAAAAACAAGAGGCACAATGTAAAGCCACTGAACTCTACAGGTCTCATACCTACAGACATATTATTAATGTAAAAAAAATCACAGAATCACAGAATAACCAGGTTGGAAGAGACCCACCGGATCATCGAGTCCAACTGTTATCACAAAGGATAAAAAATCACAAATCACAAAGGATGAAAAAGCTCCGCTTGATCCTGTAAACACAGGCCAAGTTTACAGAACTAGAATATTTTTTATAGTCCCAGCATATTTCCCTAGGGCTGCAAGACTGCATGCAGAGGCCTAAACACCATTTTAAATGAAATGTTTTGAAATAACTCTGCAAAATCTGTGTTTAACATAGCACTTCACTTTGAACAGAGAAGGTAAATGGCTCTCAGGTACAACCAGGCATCACATACTAATAAATAACAAACCTTCATGAGGTAGATCAAGTTTATCACTGTTTGGGAGAATCTCTGTATTACTGCAGTCCTTCGCAATGAACCGAAGTCCAAAACAAACCAGACTGGCATGCCTCCATGTGACTGAAACAGGAGCAAGAGCCCATCTTTCTGACTACAGATCTCCAAAGAGCTGCAACTGACATTGGCAGCCCCAAACCCATTACAAGTGGTCTGAAGACAGCTGGATCCTGTTGCCACTGCCACTGTTCCCATTCACTGGCTCATAGCACCTTATCTGATTTATTTTCCTTTAGGCTAATGTCTGCTGACATGAACATCAGCTAATTGCCATGGGAGTTTTCATTTGCCTGTGCAAAGAATTCATCACCAGTTCAGCCTTTACAAAACACCTTGCTGCTCTTTTTCACATTCAGAGAAGTTTGGTTGCTGCTCCCTCTCCTACAAAACTGATGAGATTTGGCTTGTAGGAGGCTGAACACAAGACCTTTGTTCCACAGTTTTACCTGTTCTGACGGAGTGCTTTCAAACACTGTGTTACACAGAGAATTGCAAGCTCTACAACAGTTCATTACAGTGCAAATAAAGACTACAAGGAATACTGTAGCACTAAGAACAAATGAAAGACCTGTTTAAATGAAATCATCTTATGAAAGAATAATGTAAAAGAGAAGGAATCATGTAAAAGACAAGCAGGTGTCTCATCCAAAGACATAAAAACACACACAAAAAGATTAATTAAAAAACTAATACAGGTGAAATACAAGCCAGCCCACATCCAGTACAACACCTACTCACTTCATCATCAGCATCAGATACCAACAATGGTCAGACTATTTAGAGCATACTGAAAGCCAAGACAATATTGAGAGCTGAAGTCGCAGCTCAGCTTTTCCATGTTGAATAAACATCACACTACAATTTTCTCCCAAGCCATTGAATTCCTAACATTTTTTTCTGGTGCTCTGCATTCAGCACTGGACAGCATTTAATGAAGGGTCAGCTAATAACTACCTACCGTTCTCACTGCTGGTGCTGAGGTGCTCGAAAAAGTCTAGGAAAAACAACATAAGGCAAAGTTTAGAAAACTAAACTACATGTTAAACTCTTATTTTAGGCTGACATTTAAAAACAGCTCTCATTCAAAGCCATACTCAGAGCTATGCTCATTAACAAAATTCAGTATATACTTTACTGACCACTGAGACCATCACAACTCTGTGCTGTCTTCTTATTTCCTTGACATGAACCTTCTTTTTAAGGACGCACAATAAGTATTGTTCTTAGCCCCAAAACATAGCTTGAAAATGCATACATGCCACAAGGTTCTGTAAAAGCCTAGACTAGAAAAACCATCCTCACAATCATGAGATCTGAGGAACAGAAAATTTTCCTTCCATTGATTGCCCATGCACCTCAAACATCTTTTTCTCCTCTGTGATCAATTTAACTGCAATATCAGACAATCTTACTTACGTTATACTTGCTATTGTCTTCCTTTACTTACCTCATTTGAACTTAAATTTGATCCCATCACAGCCCCAGTTGCATTTAACTCCAGTGCTAAAAGAGTCCAAGTCACGCGTCAGTCATGAACTCCTCATGCAGATTAGGGGTGGAGGAATAGGGATTTTATGACAAGGCTCTCCTGCCCCACCCCTTTATTATTTCCAGTCATTAGGCAGTCCCCTCCCTGCTTCCCAGAGCCAATTAGAGCACTCCAACTGAGTCAGCAGAACAAAGAGTGATTTCTTTCCTACGCACTGTGATGTTTAGGGGGAGACACTGAAGACTCTTTCTGTACAGGGGTTGCTTTCTTGAAAACACTACTACTACTGCGACTAAAAAATTTTGCATTTATGCAACAATTCACCTCCTCACTGCCCAAGAAAAGCTCTTTTGACTAAATAACCAGAGCTCTCAGAGTATCTCTATGCTTCCAACATTGTGCTGCGTGGCAGTGGGGACAAATCTCAACAACATCTTTCCAAATCATGACTCAAATACCTATAGTAGTCTTTCCACAGCAGCACGCAGTTCAGAAACTTAAATGACCCTATTACTGTTCTATAACTAAGTGCAGGACGCATGCTCCCCTCAGGCTTCTTTGGACATCTCTTTGCTACACTCTGTGACCTTCTCACATACTCAGTATTTTTTGCCTGGATATTTAGCTTATATCTAATAAAAAGATTAGTCCATGTCCAGAAAACTTGCAGTTTGATTTTAAATGCAACAAGAGAGAAGGGAGGAGCTCTAAGCCACAGATGAAACTTGGGGGTGGAAGGGTGAGGCCAAAGAGAATGTTGTGCTCTCCTGCATGAGCCCAGGGAGCATGACAGTTCACCCATCCTCAGAGCCTACTTCAAAGCTATCTTGTGTGTGCTTGGTCTCACAGTAAGCCCAGCGGGCACCTTGCAACAAACACTAGAGCACAAAACCCTGACTGATTCCTCTTCACTCTGGTGTGCATTGACTCACTGACTGTAAGAGCACAGAATTATAGTAGCCTTAAATTAGCACATATGTGCAGGCCAGTAGATTTTGGAGTGTGCAAGATCAAACTTTGACACACTTTTTCTGGCTTCTCTGCTTGATGACAGAAGGTGACTAGTACTCATTCTTCCATCATGAGATCCAAGTCATTATTTTTAAATCAATCTCATTCATACAAATGAATAATTCACTTCATGTGGGTAAAGAAATTAACCTTGCAAACTGCAGTGGATGTCACCTAAATGCACTCCTCTGCACCATGGAAGCCAGTATCAAAGTAATTCTGCACAGAGGAAGAGAGGAGGTGCTGTCCAAGAGTAAAATAATCTTTTTAGACACAAGTCATCACCTTCTGTGTTAATGTCCGTGCCATACACGTGATGACTGCTCAGAAGGTCTTTTCCAAAACATGCAAGGGTACTATCAAATAGTTTGCATCTAAAGCATTTAATAGCCTGCTGCTCACTCCGAAGTTACACTTTGCACAGCCTGTTCAGTAGATATGGAATTAAAGGAAAATGGCTCATAAATATGAACCTAAAGCATCTGAAATGCTCCTTGAAAGAATGACCAAAAGATGTTTCTAATGGACATGAGTATCTCTATCCAAAAGATAAAATACCTCCCTTAACTTCTGTCTTTATATCTGTATTGACAAATCTAGGTGAAGTAGTCACAGCTAAAAAAAATTTACTTGTGCTCTCACAAAACTAATGCTTCCATCTTTTGAAAGAGTGATGTTTCCCTGGAAAAACTACAGTGGTACATTTAAAATGGGACCCACATCACTTTTAAGATCTGTAAATGAGATACCACTTGACAATTTAAGAACGTTACTCCAGAGTCAGTGCATCTCGCCTGCTGAATGTTCAGATTATATTTGTGCTTTTTCAAATTAAGGTCATCATTGCTGTACCCAAAACATGTTCCTAAATACCTCTTCCTCTCTTGCTCATGATTGCATTCAAATTTTGTAGCTGACTTCCCTTAACCACTGCTTGTCCAAGTCACAGAAGAGGACTTTGGAATACAGTATCTTAAAATCTTAGTTCAAGTCAAGGATTACAATCTCAGTGGTTTTCATTCATGCAGTAAGTTCGTAAAAGTACTAAGTGCTGATTGCTTATACCACTGATAACAGTAAGTCCTTGTCATCACAGAAGAAATTTTAACTGTTGATGGCTTATTCATTGGTCTTTATAAGGACTACACAATCTGCCTCAAAATAAATCGTGATTTTGTAGTTTGTCCTAATGGTGTTTTAGAGGTAGAAATATGTCCCTATGACATTATATTTCAAAAAGAACACTATTTAAAATTTAAAGTATCATATTGGGGTTTTTTGCATTTTTCCTTAGGACTTCCACAATTCAAGGAGACAATCAGAAAACATGCAGTAAGTAAATTCATGGGTGAAGCTGGCTCAGTGTCTAAAAAGAGCCATATATTGACTCTTCTTAGCAATCACATTTCCATTGTAAATAATTTAAAACTAGTAATGAACTTCATATATATGCCACTTAAGCTCTTATTTTGCTTTTTAGAGATTAAAGACTGTGTTACTGATGAGGGAACACACTGCAGTCTCTTTAGAGCTCTCAGCAATAACAAGGAAAGTAAAACGGAAGATACAATTATCCTCTGGTACCCATCTTATTTCTGGTGTTCATTTATATGTACATGATTTTGTAACTATGTCTTAAGTAAGACAATGTGGAGCAAATTTAAACATCTTTAAACATGCAGTTAAACTACCCTATTGCAAGCACTAGTTTCCTCAATGTGGTATTCAGATAATTGTATATCTAAGTGCAATAGGTTGCAGGAAGCAATAACAACTGCATCCAATATCCTACAAATACCTTGTATACCACTTTGTCACATTCTGATAGTCCAGGACTACAGAAACTTTTTACCGACAAATTTCATATTATTGCAGGAGAAAAGTATCCTTGTATCACATTCAGAATGACAATGGGAGCTGGTCATCATTTAAACTCCTTTAATATAACAAGAGAGTAAATATCCAAAAACATGCTAGAGGTGTTACAAAATGATAGCCAGACATCAGATTAGAAAACAAACACTCAAACATAATGTCAGATCTACATTTAGGGATTTTCCCTAGATCTAGTCATTCCATTTGTTTTATCTTTTCTTTTTCTATTTTTTTTTTTAAAGATAGATTCCTTAACCCACAAAACATATGAAGACCTCAAGCAGTCCAAGCTAAATTCCAGTTACACAATGGACTTAAACTCATTTATCTCTGTGTACAAGATTTACCATGGATGGAAAGTGTCACTTCCTTTGCTGTGGTATCAGATTTCAGTTTCTTAAAAATTCAGCTTTGGCTATATACATTTTGGCCTGCCACTAATTTAAAGCAACAGTCTTGTATATAAATATAGGTATTTATATATAGCTTTCATATTAAGATGTTGCATTTTATTTTCATGTTCATACATACAACACCTTTAATACACCTGTCCTTCAATACTCAAAAATATACTTGATGTTTTGCATCACATAAGATCAAAAAAAAAAAAAGATCATGAGATGTAAAAAAGGACTTCCTGAGAAAGCATTCTTGGAGAAGGAAACAAGAGACACCGTTTAAAGAAAAAGTCTGAATGTTTCCGTATCATATATTTGTAAGTGAGAGAGAACTTCAATCTGAATCTGAATTTAAATTCCTGAGAACTAAAGGTGCAAAACTAGTTGCTGGCTAGCTGATCTGGGGGGATTATATTTTTACTTAAGGCACTATTCTGATTATGACATATATGAAGGAGGACTTCTGCGTTCAAAAGACTATTGAGAAACTCGATTAAAATGATTCCACATGCCTTTCATATGTTTTGGAGAGATAAAAATCTCACTCTTCCTACTCACACACCTGAAACACTTAGGTAGTTTTGCTGTCCAAATATCATCAGTAAATTGTAGGCTCATCTCTTTCCAATACATGCAATCCTTTCTTAAGTTTTGTTGCATCAGGATTTCAAATCCAAACCTTGTCTCAAAAGCAATAGCTCAAAACCCTTACCTCTGCCTCTCTCTGTGCTCTGCAGACCTGAGCTTCCAAGCAGCATTTCTCTTTACCTTCACAGGAATAATCTGAGATTGCCTGACCTTCCCAGGTTCATTCAACACTTCTCAGTCTGTTCAAGCAGTTTTTCTCTTCCCTAACCCCATCAGAACACAGGCATGAGGAATACCAGTACCAGTCTGTTTCAGCTAATTAGCTAATTTGTTTGTTATAAATATGGCAAGACACACAGCCCAGGACCTTTACAGGGAATCTAGAGCCAATCTGAACCTGAACCAATCCTCAGAAAATCAGGAAGTCATCTCATGTCACCAGCTAATTAAGTGGGTAATTTCATCTACAGTCAGCCTGAGAGATGTTTAAGAAGGTGAGATTCACTGCTAATTCCTTACAGGATTGTGCCATTACATTTAGCAAAGCTTGTATGACAGCACACAAGCAGGTGTTTTCAAAAATAAAGAAATTGTTGTTGACCTACCTGGATCTTAAAATAGAACAATTATGCCAATGCTGAATCACTTTGAAAATTCCAGCTGATACGTCAGTTCGCCTCAGCTTCTTCCTTAAAAAATAGCAGCAGCAATACTAAACATCTCTCTTTCGTTATTTATTAATAGCTGGCAAGCCACTTGAGCAAAACTTCTCTTCACCTGCCCTTTTACACTACCTTTCACTATCACCAGCACGATTCTGAGGTATTGCTGCAATGCAAACAACATAAACAGATTTTAACAGGACAGGAAAAGAAACCTTTCTTTCCCCAGACAAGAGACCAAGCGGGTCCATCATAGAGAAAACTCACAAGCCACCAAGATATGACCATTTTGTTTAGTGAGCCCAGCGGAAGTGTCAGCCTCATGCAGTGTTCAATTCTTGGAGCCAGGTCAAAGCACTTGTCTGACTTCAAGTCAAAATATCGAGCTGCTGAGCTGGACAATTTGAACAGCCCAAGATTTTTCAGTGGTTTGCTCAACAGCTTCAGATTTCTTAAAATTGATTCCCTTTCCTCAACTCATTCTAAGCCATCCTAATTTTCTGGATCTGCTGCCAAAAACACACATCACCACACCTTGGGTGCGTAAAGTTGAAGGCCCGGTGCCAGGTGTTGCAACAATCAAAAACCAGTCCATGGAATACACCAGGCACAAACTGCGCTGCCTCTATTACATCTCCCTGGAGCTGTAAAAATGAATCTTCAAAAAAATCTTTAAACTACTTAAATGATACTCAGGAACAAAGTTTAATTAATTTTTCTTAAACCCCATTTATCAGTAACCGAAGAAAAGAGAAGTTGTTTGACTTAACCACCTTAAAACCTGGAAAAGGAGATGCAATGGTTACTGCCAACAGTTTCTTCTTATGAAAGGAGACTTCATTGGTTAGATTCATATTGCAGCAAAGCTTAACAAGATATACCTGCTAGTGTTATCTCCTGTTAATCAAATTTATACACAGAAAAAGGACTGTCTTAGAGGCAACAAAGTATGATGCTATCTCCAGCTTAATAAACAAAGACTGCTACCTTCCAAACATGGCACGTGAGAGGGATACACAAGATGCCACACTTACAGAGTGATGTGGGCATACTGCCAGCGTGCAAACAGATGCACTTACTTTTCATTTTAACTCACATCACTATAATTAATGAGATGACTGCAAAGGGGAAAAGACTGATAAGACAGGCACATACATTGTGCTAGAAGTGCTGCCATCTATGTTAATGAATAAACACTTTGATGTTTGCAATACCAGTATTTGGACTTCAAAACCTCTCATTATCATCCAAATCACCCCCATCTTAAAAGCAGACTTTCCTTCCATTTTTCATCTTCCACTGTTGAAGTGGAAGTTTTTTTTCCTTCTTCATCAAAAATCATTTTTCAAAGTTCATGGATGCCTTTGTTCCCTCAGTATTTGATTTCCCAGTATCAGAAGCCAGAACCCTTTTCCCCAGATCAACTCTAAGCTGCGTTTGTAGGATTTAATAAAAAAAAAACATACTTCAATAATTGCACCTGTAAGACTTTTATTTTCAATAAGAATATGCATGTATACTTAGTGTTTGAATGGTAGCTACTACACTGTATGTATACTGAGAAAATAAGATCTAAGAATTACCAGTTAAATATATTTTCTTAAACAAGCATTTATCTAAAATGAGTATGAAAATCTCATGAACACTCCCCTATCTCTGTTTTGGATCACAGTGGAAATAAAACTAGCAGCATCTACACACTGCAGAACTCAAAGGAGTCAGTGTTGCAAATTTTGTTGATATCACGAACATCTGTGAGCTCGCAGCAGATTAATAAATGAAGACGTACTTATGGCCAAAGGCTAGGCTGCTATTAGTAAAACTGTTTGTCCAAACTGACTAAGCATGGGATTTGAAACCTTAACTGTTATCCTCAGCTTCAAAATCCACTTGGTAGGCAATAGGTCAGAGAAAGTACTTCAGCAAAAACGGATGCAGTCAGATGATTTTTATCAGACAGTTGGCAGAAAAATCAGGTTGTTAATTGTTGATCAATCTGGGTTAGTCCATCAAAAAGACAGGCTCAGTGCAGCAGCAGCCAGACTGGTAAATTCACTGAAAGCTGGACTTCTGCCTAACAGATGGACACTGAAAACAGAAGACATCATGTGCATTTTCATTCTTTAATTATCAGCCTTCTTTTTCCTGGTGCAAATATTTTTGGTATCATGTTTACTCTTCAAAGTCACAAGCAGAGATCCATGAACACGGCAAAACTTTGGCTGATCTTTGCTTTGGTCTCTGGTTCAAAGATACATGCTACCAAGATTTGCATCCAAATCTAGCAGACCTTTGTGAGGTTGAAAACTCATTTTTATATAGCTGCATATCCAAAAAGCACTCTATAGCTCTTCAGCTGCTTTTTCACTCCTTAAGTCAAGAGATCTTTTTAAGGTAATCATGATTTGCCAATAACTTTAATACCAGAACTGGCATTAGTGTTCACGCATAATACTAAATAAAACACATAATTTTGTTTTATAACAAGCTAACACGGATGTTTATTCTGTATGGATTCACACTCCCTGAATATTTATTAATCCCTACAAAAACATTTGTATATCTCCTTCTGGTAAGATTTGTTAAAATGTACTTTTAGAGAGTTTAGACGACTCAGGTGATGAACAGTTTTTCAATTGCTTCTTTCGTTCCACTGCAGTTCGCAAAGCCTGAAGAATTAAATGTTTGTTATTCAGGATGTTGTAGCTGCACAGGTTCAGTAACTTGTTGAAATTCTCTTCAGTATATGTAAGCAGGCCAGTGCCATAGGGGAAAATACAGTTGGACACGTCTACTCTTCCTTGCTCCATCTCTGTAGGACTGCGCTCCACATCTGAAGTAAGAACATAACTCATAGCTGAACAAGGTTCAAGACAGCTGAACAAGGTTCACACACAGTTACAGCCACAAGAAACTGCATTTGGAAAATTAGGAAAATAGTTCAAGATTTAATTACTGTATAGATACTACAGCTGCTGCGCTAATAAAATCCACTACTTTACTGCTTGCGTACAGTCACTAGCAATCCAATATTGACTGGGCAGAACAACTTTCCATGCAAAATGCTTTCCTCACTAAATTAAAGTTTTCCATGAGAATACTTCAATTCGGTGGATTTGGAATTCTATGGATTTGGAATTCTATATTTTTAACTTTTCCATTGGCTAGTGAGATGACAGATCCTTATCTACCAGCTGGCAGGAAGAACCTAGATTAGGAATTTTCCCTCTCATGTGGCTGGACATGCAGCAGGACAAATAAGATGATGAAGGTCCTTTCCAATAAGCTGGTATATGTATTTTTGTTCCATTTTTGAGGAAAGTTTCCTGGATCATAATACATTAGCAACAAGAAAATTGGAGTTGATACACACAATAATACTTGTAAACTGAAACTCAATTTGCCTAATACTTTTGCTGCTGAAATAAACAAACCACTGTTTATTCTACTACTGAACTAAAGAAAATAAATTGGTAACTTTTCAAAAAAGACTGATACCAAAAGCAGCTTAGCTTAATTATGTTTTCAGCATTTTCTGCCCTCAATTTTTTTCATGTAAACAAAGTAACAAGAAGATTTTATCATTTAGCAAATGTGTCTCATTACAAGACTGTTAAGCGACAGTGTTAGGTACCAATGGATATAACTGCCAGTGGATATTAGCTGTCTCCAGTCCTTTATCATCTAAGGAAAGCAAGCTATGCTAGATGCCATATAAAGTGGTTTGCCTCAAGCTACAGCTATCCATGCTTTTAATTTTGAAACTCTTCAGTTCGATCCCTGATTAGCTGGCCAACAACACGACCATCAGAACAGGACTAGGCATAACTTACCCAACTGAGAAGCTTAGCAGTCTTGTTTTAGAAGAGGAAAAAATTCAATAGATAAATTAGAAGTGATATCCTTAAAAAAAAAAGATTAATTAAAGCTGTTAACTTACTTGGTGCCTTGTATTTTTGGAAGGTATCACACACTAGTGGGAAATAGACCAGGACCGGTGCTTCTAAACTGTCCTCAAACAGGTAGCACTCCTTCAGGTGTTCCCGGTCTTCCTGGCTCAGTTCTATGCCAGGATAGGGGATCCCATGCTCCAAACAGTACTCTGAGAAGAGGTCCAGTGGCTGATGCAACAGAGAGGAGCGTTGAAACACAGAAAGAGGTTGAAATAAGGCTACCAAGCTCCATAATTGGTATTTTGCTGTACTAGGCAATCTGTGATCAATTTCAATCATGTAAGCTTCTCAATGTTTCTTCAAACATAACAAAACAAAAACCTGACTGAATCTTATGCCAACACCAAGAGTCAGACATAAAAGAAAAACTTCAATTTTTATTCAAAAAAAATAGCAAAATTATGTATTAACTATTTTGTAAAAGTTATATAACTAACTATTGAGAAACTTGGCACCACAATGACAAGCCTGCACAGATACACAAAACAGGTTATCTTCTATGAAACTGCATCCATGTGTGTGTCCCAGAAAGCTACTGAAAATACTCCTGATAAAGACAGTGGTATCATGGTCACAGTGTTGAATAGTATCACAGATATTATAATTTAACTTAATAAAAAACCAGACCATTTTCTGGAAAAAAAAAAGAAAAAAAAAGAAAAAAAAAAGAAAAAAAAAAGAAGAGGGAAATGTGGTAATTCAGCTGCTGAGGTCAAACAGATAAAGAATCACTACTTCAAAACATCACCAGAGTCTGTGATCCTCCGCTGTAATTTAAATGCAAAATGACATCCACTTTCCTCTCTGGTCTCAGAATGGGAGGACAGCTGGTGTTGATGAAGAAAGCTGTATCTACAAGCTTGAGGTAGTCACCCATTTCACTCAGCTGGTTGGGAGAAGAATCAAGCACTGTGTCTGAAAGTGAAAAACTTATAAATATTAATTAATTAATTACTACAGGAACAAGTCCTTTTTTTTTAATTTATTTTCCAAATCAACATAGCAAGGAAAGAAAGAAAAGACAGCCTATATTTATATTGGCTTTTGACACAAAGCTTACTGTTTGACATATTACACAATATCAGCATCTATAAGTCAGCTCTGAAATCAGTAAGGAGCAGTTGAGACTGAGCTTCATCCAGAGTGATATATTAAGCTGCTTTGCAGCTTGTTTAAATTTGTGTCTTTTTAGCTTCAGTGGAAGATCTAACTCATTCTTTTGCAGCTTTTCCTAGGAAGAACATAATTCAAGCAAGCTTAGTGTGGCTTCTTCAAGACCAAAAAAAAGATGAGCAGTAAATCATCAAAATCAATTCCGCAGACATATTAATCAAATAATATTAATCAAAATTTGCTAAAACTTATTATCTGTCCTCAGCAACTATCAGCACCCAAACACCTTCAAAGATGAATCTAAACCAATTTACTCTTACCTTTCCACATGCAAAATCTTTCATTCTCTAAATACTTGTTATGTAGCTGCAAGCCCTTGAGAAAATTATGATAAGTTGAAACAACTGGCCGTCCGGTCATCATTTCTCGAAGAGTATTGGAAAGACAGCTTTTGGGAATGGATAAACTAGTTGTCTGTTCATGAGGCTTCTTGGGCAGAGCAGGGTGTTCTTCTGCAGGAAGAACAAGAATAGGGTATGTATCTGCATTTGTTTAGAGTGTTTCTCTGGCAGTAATAGTAGCAAATAAAAAGAAGCTGGGCAGCATCCGTGATGCACAAATCAACATGTGGACTGTTACGGGCATAAGTGGATTTCAATATCACAGCAACAGCTTGTTGTTCCCCATCCTCTCCCTCCCCAGAGGACTCAAAGTAACCCTCTTGTGACTCACAAAACACCTTGGGGTGTTGCACAGTGAGCAGCACGATGTTTTTTCCTGTTTTCCAGCACAATTCTTTCTCTCCTGTTCTTCCTTCATTCCCAAAGGAATGTCCCCTAACCCAGAAACAGGACACAAAACCAAAACCTTTACTAACTGACAGGTTTCATATTTCATAGAGGTGTGAAGACAATGCAGACACAAATGGAAAGTAATCCAAATAACTAACCAGTGTCATGCTCGGTGCCTCGGGTCCACCTGTGCCAGAAGTCCTCTGAATGACCCGAGAGGTAGAGTGCATCCATAAAACTCTGGGAAAATATGTTACTCCATGTGCCTTGAAATTTTTAAAGAAAAAAAACCAAATGAGTAATACTGAATACTGCTTTGAATTTTCAGAGCATAGTTATGGCAACCTACTTGGATTCTGTCTTTGTGATTGTTTAATCTGGCACTCTCTTATTTCTCTTATAATTCTCTTATGAAATATTATTAATTTTAGCATGACTATCAAATGCCACCCCATGCCACGTAATGTCTGGGTTATGACTAGGGCATTTTAGAAACTTGGATGTTTATAAAAGTCAGGCCATGATTTTTAAATATTTCAAAAGATCTGTTCTAACATGTGTGTTCTGTTTTGGTCTAAGCTGAGAAGTTCATCAAATTAATTGCATTTGTCTTAATAATTTGTTCCTTTTGGCTAGTTCATATAAATTGGCTAGATATAAATTGCATCAAATACATTGTGTGGTAGTTAGATGCCAACCCTGTGTAGCCGCTATGTGGTTATAAAGGTGATGATTTTCTGAGACAGTAAATCACCTTCCAAGAAGCAGATGTGGGACTCTGGGATCTTCTTCATCAGGTGACCCATGAAGAACTCACTACCAAAATCCTCTGAATGAACAAAGGCCCCATATTTCAGGAAACCAACCTCGAAAGGTGTGAACTCCACCCACTCTGCAAATAAGGCATCAAGAAGGACTTATTGCAGCCACCACATGTAAAAATAACAGCTTAGAAAATTAAAAGCTGGAAGAACAATGTCTCTAGCTTTAGCATGCCTGTGCAAGATGTGGTGATTTTGTTCTTTTGATTCATCAGTGACACCAACTACCTTGCATTATTAGACTCGGATAATCACTGCCTCGTGAAGTGGCCAAACCCCACACAAACATTGGCTGAACACCATGAAACAACATATTTGCTTAGAAACAGATGATCAGGTTCAGTCGCAGGATCTACTGCTTCAGCTGGGCCAGAAAACGCCATTGAAATAGTAATCAGTATCAACAATCAGGGCACAGAGTATTGCACTTCCTCAGATCCATCTCTGTCTGCTGGGAGCTGCCTTCCACTCTCACTGCACTCCATACCTTCCCTTCTCCTCTCTTCATTGCCCTTCTCCCCCAGCTCTTCACAGTTCTCTTGGACTACTGCTGCTTGGGCAGGAACCCCAGCAGCTGAAAGAGGCTGTGAGGAGTAGGTGGGGATGAGAAACAGCAGGAGTGGTGATTTTCAAGCCTGCCATCAAAGGGCACCTCTGACCCTAGCAGGGCAGCATCTTTGTGCATGGATGCCCCTACCATGCTTTTCATTCAAGTCATTTAAAAGATTACTTAACTTGGAACTTACAGTAAAAGCTTTTTGCATTCACCCAGCATTAAAAGTAAACTCCTTTGATTTATGGAAGTGTGTATAATAACCATTACCTTTAAAATCCAGAGTGCTAAAATCATCCTTGACATTGAGGGACAGGTATATGGGCAGTGGATTCTGCCCCTGATTTACTGCCAGTTGCTGATCAGAGAGTTTGTGAGCACATTCCTGTTTATAAAGAACAGAAGACATTCTAGAAGATGAACATGATGCATGGACTTAATATGGCATCTAAGTAAGGACTATCAATGAAACATCTCCCAAATCTCAGCAGATTTTGTTCTGTGTACTTAGTTGTGTGACCACACAAATGTGTTCATGTTTTATCTGCCATCAACGTTCACCAGAGTGTTATCACTGATTCTTCCCAGAATTTTGGAATGGGAGATAGAGCAACAATGTGAAAAAGTTGTCTACACAGTCACTAAGATATGGTTTGCTTTACAGAAAGATAAAGATACTCAACTACCTTGGATAAGCTACAGATCAAAGTCAACCACAGCTCATCTGACTCAATATAAATTTGTGTGTTGGTATGGCTATATATTTCTATACCTGAACCTAACTCTGTCAAAGCCACCTTTCCTCTATATGCTAACTGATCTGCGCATTTGATATGAAATTACAAAAGGAAAATTGGTTCCATCAACACCTTTTATTTTTTTATACGCACAGGCATATCCCCTAGATGCTTATATTTAGGCTTACCATGTTATTCTTCTTCTAAAAAGCCAAAGACCCTCAAAAGTTTTGAAAGCCTTTCCTTGAACTTAAGACATGAAAAGTCCCAAATCTTCTAGATTAAGGGATGGATACCTGATGATGTAGCATGCAATCAATGAACAGTCCCCATAAATCTGTAAAGGACAGCTTGTGCCCTTCTTGCTTTCTATCACAAAGTTCCCGTTCATAGTATTTCATATGATCCAACGAGAAACAATGCAGCTTGCTCTTGATCACATGTTTCCTGATATCATCAACTGTCCCTCTGAGATCCTTCTGTGACCAGTTTGCATCTTCATATAACTTGGCCATGGTCCTGGTGAAAAGAAGCATACTGTGGTTTGTCAATGGGTACCTGGCAATTCACAGGCTTATATACCACAAGTATTGTGTTTCAGGATATGAAAGACTCTCCCTCCAACTTTTACCTTGGAAGAGTAGTTCAAAGCTCAGGCAGAATTTAGACTACACAATGACATTTTTGCTGCAGTGATAAATTCAAAATCATCCTAGTTTGTTTCTTCTCAGAAGCAAGAGAGTAATAAAGCAACATCCATAACCTAACACAAGCTTTTACTAGAATTACCCTTTGAATGTCCAGGTTCAAGCCTCAGCTTCTGTCTGAAGCCAGTTTCAGATACTGCGTTAAATGTTAAGCAGGAATTTACCAGCCCTCCAGAGGTAAAATGTTTTAAAGCCCTAGACCCCTGCTAGTCTAGGCACTCACGAGGAGGTCAAAATTGCGTGCATGACACTGTGTTTCTATGGGCTTTTCTTCTAAATTCTGCCTTTCAGGGAGGCGTAAGAATGAGACAGACAAGTACTACAAGAGGATTTCCTAAGAGTTACATGCAGCTAGATGATAAGAGGCAAACAAAGAAAGGTAAAAAGTGATTTCCCTACTTTTACTTGCTCTTTGTTCTCAAATATGCTCGGGGATCAGTTCTGCATGCTTTCAAGGATTCAAGACCCCAAGACTCTAGTCGCATTGCTTCTCTTGCACATCTGAAGAATCTTCTATAGCTCATGATTAAGATTTGGTTTCTCTGCACTAGCAATCAAAAGGCTTACTTCTCCCCCAAGGAGAAATCCCCATTTCTTACATTCCCAAGAATATTCTAGATTTTTGGCCTACCAGGTCCTATTAAGTCCTTTGCTGATAGCCATAAATAACCACTTTTCATTCAAGGTGAAATACCAAGACACTTCTGTTCCCCATCTTTAACATGGCAATCTTTTCTGCCGGGTAACTGAGAAATGGAGTTGAATCCTACAGAATTTTCATTAAAAAATTGACCACTTTTCCACCCATTCCCTGCACCGGTCACTCCAGGATAGTTCACTGTGTATGACGTGGTAGAAATGCATGTATCCGAGCCACAGAACAACTGCAATCAGGTTTGTCAACTACACGGAACTGCAGGGAAATACAAGTAAACTATCCTGGCTTGTGCACTTTTTTTTAGTTTCTGTAAACACTTCAGTACAATTATAGAAGTACAGTGGTTCTCACTCAATTTGTTTCTTGAAGCTAGAATAAAGTCCACAGCACTGAGTGGCCCCAGAAAATGGGTGAGCGTCAAAAGGAAGCCAAGTCCCAGCACTGCACTGAGTAAAATTCATCAATAAGGCAATATGCTTCACCAGGTAATCGTTCTAACATAAATAGCAAGCACAAGGCCAATTTTCCTTACCATGTTGTGGCAGATAAACCACTGATGTATGAGACACAGTCCAAAACACCTAACTCCTGGAGAGCCAGAAGACTGCCAAACATAGCCGTCATAGACCTTACTCCCCCTGCTGTTGTCACAACTGCCACCACTGGCACCTGCTCAACACAAAAAGCCACAGTCATTCATCACTAGATGAAATAGAGGAAGTGATAAGCATGCAGAAAAAGCATTGGCAACACCCTGATTCAGGTAGGTTTGGATTCAATTTACCTTCTTCATGGCAGAGCTTAGGCATGTGTTCAAGTTGTGAAAACTTTGGTAGGACTTAGCATATGCTAAAAGCATCATCCTGATTGGTGATGCTTTGGTAAGCCAGAAACTATGAGCATCCTCAGGGATTCAGCAATTCTGTTACCTATCCTCCCTTTGCCCCATAGGTAGCCCTTAACAAAAGCTGAAACAGCATATCTATTCAGTGTTAGGGACATAATTTGCCATTACCTTTAATGCTGTCTTCATTGTATTTTACTCTCTACTTTGAGGGCTTTGAAGTTTGTTTTTTTAGTTAATGAGACTCAATAATCCTCTGTTCTCATTTAATAATAACAAGTCCTATTCTACCTGGTTTTTTACACTCATGAACAGTTTGAGTTAGTTGACAAATACTGTCTTGCACACAAGGAATGAGTGTGCTTGGAGCCAAATAGTTCCAGAAGAGTGTCTTCCTGGTTCTTGCTCCAAGAATCACAACCCTATAACAGTCCTGCAGTAACAGAGCAGCTGTCTCTGAGTTCAGGGGTCCCCAGGAGAGGAGAAAGCAAGAGGCAACACCCTGAAAAACACACAAGAGAGACACTGCTGTACCAGCATGCTAAGGGAGAGATGCAGCCTTCCTCTCTGAGCCTTGTGTAGCGGAGGAGAAAGGGAGATGTGCCAAACTGAAGAGAAACGGTCTCAGTCCAAACAACCAAATCTCATCATGCTTTGCTATACAAACATTCATCTCAACAAATACATCATTTGGGTGGCCTTGAGTGAGGATGGACGTTAGCAACGATGAAGGAGATATTACTGACCTGACAATTCCTCTTTCATCATCTGTACTAAAAATTCTTGGATATGGTCTTAGGTCCAACTGACAATGTAGCCTGTATATTTCAGTGTAGAAGATGTGGAAGATTTATATGGGTAGTCAGGAAAGTACGTCACATGCACTTTGTTCAGAGTGGGACATAATACCTTAAGTTCCCAAGATGCTGTCCCACATACCTCATCCTCCTGCAGGTTGCCATCCAGCTGAAGAACTTTTTTCAGAGCAGCAGCAACCACCTTCTTCCTTTTACAGATGAAATTCTGCTCCTCTGTGCATAGATCAAACCCCAACCGCAAATCTAAATTCTTGCAGCTAGGACATAAGAACAGAAAAAGATATGTTACCTGTAAGCCATTTCTAGAGTTACTGTTTGAGACACCAAGGAAAAGCAGCAATGATAACAAACCAGTTTAAAGAAAGGTTACTTTGGTTCCCCCATGCAAATGAAAGCAGATATATGGATATTTTGGGCGCTTTATTTCTGCCTTTCTCTGGAGATTTTAGACAACAATCCTGTCCTGAACTATTATATACAATCATGAGGAAGTTAAATGAGTCAAAAGCTCTGCTGATGAAAAACAAGGAACATTACTGAATTCAGGTTGTTTCACACTGAGCTCTGAAATCTGGACACATCTTCCTGTCCTCTTGCTATGTATGCGTCTCCTGAAGAGCACAGGGAGCCTGGGCAGTTATTTAAACTTAGCACACTTTAGGCAAAATGACCCTAATACTGTGTTAGGCCTATCCTTATTAAGAACTTGTGCTGTAAATACTTGAGTCAGAAGATGTCTCTTAAGAGTATTCCTTCATATCTGTGCATTATTATGAATATCATGTGCATCATAAATTCTACAACTTCTGTTTTCATAGGTTTACTGTTTCAGGGTTTTTTTTCAGCTGAAAGGTTGTTTTGTCCCTTCTGCAACTCATAGTTATGTAAAAACCTCATTTAGCACCCTTCTGCAAGTAGCGCTTGCAATGTAGCTAATTAATCAGTAGGGGGTGAAATTGCCCTTCAAAAAATCACTCCAACCCGGTCATTAAATTAATTACTATCCACTTGTTCCATTGATAAACAACCAGCAGAGGACTGGTAAATACATAAGGGTGTTAGAAACATTTTAGGAATGTGTTATACATAAACGTGTGTAGATAAATGTTACAAAGCAAAGGAATTCTTAAATACCAAAATTAGGAAGCATCAAAATTAGGAAAATAACTCATGCCAACCAGTTTAAAAGCATTTATAATTTTATTAATACTTTGTCTCATATTTTAATCTTCTTTAACCAATTACAATCTTTATTCCTGGTTTTGAAATTAGTTAGTTTAAGCTATAGCTTCCTTTCATCTAAAGATGATACTAAGAAAGGACAGGAGAAGATTTACTTGGCCTAACTAATCAATCAAAAGAAATAAGAGATTTACCCATCTCCTTCCTTCACAGACACCTCATAAGATTCACCCTGAGAATCAAGAATGAAAACACTATAAATTTTAAATGGAATTGCAAGTTTGCAAAAGCAAGTTTTACAGCATTAGCATTTATTCAGATATATAGTCTAACGATAAAACTTTGGTCTCTTCTCATTCCTTCTGCACACAATCATCACCAGGATCCTGCTTTTACAAAAATTTGAAAGCAAGCAGTAGTTCTGAATAAAGTACTTTTTCCCTGAAAAGTAGTTATACTTTTAAGTGTATGCAGAGCTAGCACACATATAACTCAGCTAGTATATTCTTAATAACAAAATTAATAACAGAACACATATCACATAGATATAGCTTAAACTTTTTGAAATAATACCAAATTCTGTCAAAGTTTACTCACTCTCATCACTGTCACTTCCTTTCTCAAGTCCGGAGAATGGAGAGGCACAGACAGGGGACTACTTACATCCATTTCCCTCCTAGCTGAGCCATGCTGAATTAAAGTGGAAAAAAAATGATATAAGGAGAAAATTATTTACAACCAATAGGTACAAATCTACCAAAGAAGGGCTAATTCATCCTGCTTCTCCCAGAAGTTACTTTAGGTGTTATCACCATTCACAAGCAAGACATACACCACAGGAAAAACAGTCCTTTGGCAGTGTCATGTGTAGCTTTGGCTGACTGTGCTTGACATAGTGGAAGATGGTAGTTTCACTGCTTCCTTGTTTACAGCAGGGACTGAGGGAAACATCCTGGGTTTCTTCATAAGATCCTTTCACTGTGAATGTGAAATCTCTCCCTAAGAACAAAGAAACAAACCACAGAGAAATGTTAACTGCATCTTGCCCTGAAAAATAACAAACAAAAATGCCTTTTCAGCCTTAGTGCAGTCAACGTTTATTTGGCCCACAAGATTTTTCCTCCTCCCTAACCAGTGTGAACAGGGGCCAGATAGAGACAGAATATGCAGAAAAAGGTTGGTGCAGAACTGCAACTTTCCCCCTGCAAAGCAGTGGGGAGCGTGTGTTAGACCAGTGGATGCCACTAGCAGTGTTCACATCCCCTGAGTTTCCACTGTAGTCTTTCCACTCTTGATAGTTCTATCTCCCCTCTCTTACTTTCTGTTCTCACCACAGGTATTTGAGCTCTATCACACTGCAGTGTTGTTTCTGAGTCTCCCAGCCACCTCCGCTGTTTCCCTTAACTACAGTCACACCATCTCCAGAGTATTCTCACTATTAGCAAGTAACTAATTTGGGAAACAGGCCAATCCCCAAGCAGCCCTGAGCAGCCCTGATATGAGTAGAGATTAAGTCAGATGAAATATTTATAGAGACTGAGCTACATCTCCCATAGCACAAAAATGTGGTGACAAACAATTTAAATCAATAACCTCACTTGTGTAAGGGTTCTTCATTTTTTTTTTATCCACACGTACTTCCAAACAAGAAACTTCACGAGACTGGAAGAGATATGCAATAAAATCACTGGTCACAGAAGCAATTCAGGATCCTCACTGAATATCTAGGGGTCCTGTAGAAACACCAAGCTTGGCCATGATGTTCCGTGAACATGATGGAATTGCAGAGGCTGATCCTTTCGAATACATCATGCAAGCATTACTATGGTCAAGGGAGCTAAGATAGATGGGCATTTGTCCCATTATATTTAAATACCTTTCAATCTCTAACAGTTAACACAAGAAATTTTTCTCCCCACCTAGGTCACACTAAGTTTTGTCCCCAGAAGAGTGAGCTGAAGGATACTTTGAGCTCTGCAGAACAACAGGAAAGATGGGCCTAAACTCTAATACCTTTGGGATGAAGCTGAAACTTCCCAAGAGTGTGCTCCATAGGAGGAAGTGGCAGCATCTGAGCATCACACAGTAATTTGGATGTGGTGTGAAAAGAACTTTCAGCTCCAAGATAGACATTCAGGAATAAACTCTGTAGTGACACGAGATTTACTCCCTTCCCAAGCTTCCTTGTTTACTGCCATTTCATCAGGGAGCATCTCACTGGCACCGTGGCAGAGTGGTGGTCCAAGCCTCTCCCAAAACAGAACACACTACAAGCATGAGCAAATTCAAAACTGTATAAGCACACCTGTGTCTCATCTGAAAAAGAGTAAAAGCTGTGCCTAAAGGCGTCAGTCTTCCAACTACAACCTTCAGCTCTGCCCCACCATAAGAACACAAGTATAAAAAATAAAACCATTACCACTAGTACACCATTAGTAATGATGTTCTCAGATACACCTGGACTGAAAAGCAAAAAGGAAAAGGTTTATTTAAGAGTGCATATATGATAAATAATCTTTTAAATGCAAACAGATCTCTAAGCTCCATTTTTCTAACTGTGAAGTGCCATCAGCACTTCTCTTTCACTCCATCTTGTGCCTACTGCAGGGTCACAGTCCCATAGCTCCTATGGACACTCCTCTTTATCCTACCTCCCCTGATCAGCGTGATCTCCCCTTAGGCTGAATTATAAAATAAACACCCTTTCTCAGCTACAGATAGTAAGTGAGACTGTCACTTGGTAAGGGATATCACTAGAGTCAGGAGAGAAAAGCAGCCATGGGGATGATACTGAGACGGGATACCTGAGCACAGGAACGTGGAGCCACTTATCCATTGCTGCATTACCACTCTCTACTGTAAAGTTTTCTGATGACAAATTCTGTAACATTTAGGCTTTACTCACATGTTTTCCAGTAGAAATTCCACTTCTAGTTCTTCCTGATTCTGAAAATAAGATTTATTTTTCATTTAAGGAAAATGGGCAAATAAATGTTTCATTTGATAGAGCTCTGAGGATTTTGTGTAACCTTCCATTGCAAGGTTTTGCTGTTCGCATGCCCTCTGCATCATAATAAAAATGGATGGAGCCTTCTTTGACCACTCTCATGTCATGTCTCACCACTGTTCTACTGTTTACAAACAAACTGCCTCCCCAAGGGGAAGAGAAGGATAAGTAAATATCATGAAATAGAGGGCAAAACACTCATTACTCATTTATTAGTAGGACAAGACATAGGTCAATCCATGCCATGCAAGCGAGGTATAATAGGTGAATGATTTGGAGAAAAAGGAGCTAGGTGGTGGGTATGTCCAGATTAAAACAAAATAATATGCAGAGTAAAGTGTCTAAACATTAAAAAAACAAACAAAACAGAAAAAAAAAAAAAAAAAAAGAAGAGACCAGAGATCAGCTTGGAAAATGAAAATTGCCAGGGTAAAGGGAAGGAGAGAAAAGAGGAAAGACAGAAGCTGTGAAGGGGACTGAAGGAAAGAGGTCACAAGGGCCAAATCAAGATGAAAAAGGAGGAAGATTGTAAGAGTAGGAAACAAAACCAGAAAAGAGTAACATATCAACAACGTAAGAGAGACTGAATAACTGCATTACCGTACTACAACCATTGCTGCGTGACTGTATGAGGGACAGCCAATCCAGGAAACATTACACAAAAACATGCATCAGAGAGAATTTCTATATCACCCACAGGAAGTTTTTACCAACCATTGGAAGATATAAATCCTTCTGACAAATAAATGTGATGGGAAGATTTTTTATTTATGTTTGGAAGAATTAACTTTAGTGCCAAATATCCCTTCAGGAAAGGTTGGACACGATGATCCAGTGGGTCTTTTCCAACCTGGTGATTCTGTGATTCTGTGTCTGGCTGCACAGCACAGTTTAACCTTGTGAAAAGACTTTGAAAACACTGCCAAGTCTGATAATGTAGCTGCCAAGGTAAAACCATCATACAGTAAGGGTGAAAAACAAGCCTTTTTGCATGTAATAGTTCATGTCAGTTAATAAGACATCTCATATGGATTCTCCAAGAGCTGGATCTGTGGCATGTAATCCAACAGCCAATGGTTCTGTTTGCTTAATTTTTCCCAAAGTCTTCTTTTCATGAGAATTAGGGTAGTTGCAACAGTTTGTAACAGAAGGTTGAGGGATGGATTTTTAAAAAGCAGTCACCTTACAGAGATGCAGACAAACTTTATCAAACATCAGACTGTGACCAGTCTGTACTATCCAAACTCACTGACAATGAGTGACAAATGACAAACTCACTGACAGCAACTTTGTCCAAAGAACAGTAGAAACTAGGTCCAGGAGATGTCAGTTCATAACACCTGCCTAACTGTGCCTGCCTTATGTTCCTATCCTTCTGCTGCTGCTGCACACACACTCACAAAATTATATTTCTATTAAGTCCCATTCACATTTTTGTGGGTGGTAAACCTGGAGCAAACTAATTGAAAGACTTGTTAGACCACACAGTGAGCCAGAAGCACAGCAGGAAGCAACCGTGATGACCTGACATTAGACACCCAGCCTTCTTAGCCCTCCTTTGAGGTACCTCAGTAGATGAAAGAAATGATTACTGGCAGAGATGTAGTCTTGCCTGTTATTAAGGTTGCCCAGCATGTTCCATTACTAAGTCACTTTTTTTAAAAAAACCCTAACCCTAAGTGTTCTAAAAATCCATGTACAGACCATAATCTGTGATGCTCCATAGGGGCTTGAGTAGGAGTGCCTGAATAAGGATGAATTATCTGAATAAGGATGGCTTAATCAAGACATTCCTGAGACACAGCTCACTTTGTCTTATCCTCCCAGCTTCCACTTTGCTAAGTCAATTGGTTAAGCCAACTCTGCACATGCCTCAAGGTAAACTCACAGCTTGTATCACACCTCAAACGATCTCCAGTCACGTGAGGTTTTCCTTAAGGAAGGCCATAGCCATCTGGAGCAGGTATATTGAAATCCTTAGTAAGGATTGGCTTTCTCAAGGAACAGTTAATAAATACTCTCCAAAGCAATAACATAAACAGGTGAAAGTGTTACTACATAGCCTCCAAGCAGAGAAGATGTTATATTTTGCAGAAAGTAAACCGAGTACGTATTTAACTGTCTTTAAAAATCACACAGTGGTTTACGTACAAAGAGATCTTAAAGATCACCTAGATCCAAACCCATGCTATGGGCAGGGACACTTTCCATTACATCAGGTTGCTTAAAGATGAGTGTGATTTTTCCATCTGTCCTCTTAGCAACTTCAGCCACTAAATATAGCATAAGAAACTCGTTATACCTCTTTATAATACTATCAGACACAATATTCTTTGAGACATATGCAGCAAATAAAACTCCTTAGTCACACACACCTAGAAGAAAATAATAAAATACTGAGGAGATTCTCATTTGTCAAGCCCTATCCATTCTGGGCTGGCTCAGCCCCTCTAAAAGAAATTTGTAACTCTAACAAACTTGCTGAGAATTTTTTTTTTTTTTAAAGTTGCTGCTTATCAGAAGAAGGAAAAAAAAAATCCTTGAGATATTTTAATGAGAATATATAATCACTTACCAAGCATATTGCCTGAAAGAACAGGACAAAACCCCTGGTGAAGTTGAGAGAAGGAACCTAGTGAGCTATTGTCCAAAGGGTCAGGGCAGCTGACTGGAAAGGGAGCCAGGTTTGCTTCTATCCCTGCTCTGTCTCCTACAACAATGTCAAGTTCTCTAACCACGAGCTTCTTCGACTCTTGCCCTGTTTTTTTTCAGAAGACATTTTTGACATCTCAAACAAAAGTCAGAATATGAAAGCCATTTTGCATGTGAATGTTGCAATCTCAACAGAGAAGTGACTGTTTCTGACCCCTCCTAAATCTTGAGTATTTAACTTTGTTAATAAGGTCCTTTTAACAAAGTCTTTACGTGAGAGAACAACCCTAATATTTAATGTAGGTAGTAACTTGGGATAAAATTCTAATCAAGAGTATTATTTTATATTAATTTCACTCCTCTTTACATTTCTCACCTCTGGATTCAACTCAAAATTCAGGTGAACTTTTTCTCCAGGTTGGATTTTAGCTACATCAAAGCGAACAGTCAAAAGCTGGTCATCTGGTGTAAAAGTATCCTCATCGCAGACTATCAGCTCCAGGATGTTCTGAGGAGACAGGCAGAGAAGGATGTAAAATCCCATATTCTGGGACAGCTGTGGCATTATTCAGTGCAGACAGACTCCAGCAACAGTAGGAGTAGGACAGTAGGATAGCAGTTTGGTTCACAGCCCTTGTGGCTCTGACTGTAAAGATTTACCTCCTAGAAGAGGTAAATCATCAGATTTGGCGATGAACCAAAGTTCAAAAGACAAGCAGCATAGATTACATACCCCATGGGAATGGGATGTGTAACAGGACAGAGCAGAGGTTACACATGCCGTTCATCAGATTCTTTGTGGATTCAAAAATACTATCTTGAGAAGTTTTGGCATATCAGCAGAAAGTAATAATAGAGGGCAAAATCTCAGACCTTTATAAATGGAAGGTAAAGCACATTAACAAAGTCTTTTAACAAGATCTAATTTGTAATGTTTCCCCTTGCAATTCCTCGGGGCTCAGATTACCCACAGCAGGCTGAGAAAATGCAGCTCTATTAAGCCGTAGAAAGATGCCTCTGTGTCCAGACCTTGTATCACTCACACTCTGACTGGTAATTTATTCCTGCTAACTCTATAAACATTTTAACAGGATTTTTTTACAACTACTCTGGGGCAGAAAGAAGCACTCAACTTTGTTCCCATTGATCCGTAATGCTCTAAGGTTACACTCTTTCAATCATGGCATGGGCATGGCTCTGTTACAAGTCTGTATGTCGTATGTAAGGTGTTCTTCCTTATAGCCTGTAAAGCTTTTGAAAATATGCCTGTTGGCACGTGATGGAATGGTTGGTATTAAAAGACATTTCTTACATTTTTTAAAATCAGCATTAAGTTATGGTACCTCTTATAATTTACAAATGGCATCAGTTACTGTGTTAAGGAGGTATCACAAGCACAGAACAACATACAATAAACCCACATTTACTGTTGCATATAAGAAAATATAACTAATCCTCTAGAGAGTTTCCAAAACCTCCCAGCCAGTTTATACTGTTCTAGTGCTTAGAAGATGACAGGGACCAGTCAGGGCACAACAGAATCCATGCCACGGCTTGTATATTTACTTGCTGATAGGAAATAGCATCTCTCACGCTGTCTCTGACACTTCCTGTATCTTTCTGCTACCATCTTATTCCTCAGCACACTTCAAGCCTCAAGGTTCTCACTAAAAGTCTACATGAAGCAGGTGAAGATGTCCCATTTAATAAAGTATCTGCTCACCATCACAGGTGTGGATCTTACCTTTACTTCACTTTGTATCATGAAATGGAAGGTTTCATTCCAGACAGGGTTTCTGCAGTTGCTTACAGTTCTTGTCCGGGCTTCTTGACATGAAGCTGTTGGCAGCCACAGCTTCACATAGCAATCAGCTTGGCTCACTGTATTAACAAAAAAATTGCATATTAGTACAGCAGTACATTTTTACAATTTCTTTTGTCCAGTCAGGGGGAAAAAGATTAATCTCTGAGGAGTCTGGTGTATTTTATTAGACCCAAAGGAGAACAATCTGAATTTAGATTTATTTAATTATTCTATCTACATTTACATCAATTCCAAACAAAAGTAAATTTTAAACCACTGATTCTATTTGGTAAGTGAGCCAAAATATTCAGTTTCAGCAGTACTGAGGTATTCTGATTCTTCTGATTTTTTACTTCTATTTTTAAAAATTTGCCAGGCTGCAAGCAAATTCATATACAATTTCACTTCCTGAAACATCACTTTTTCCAAAAAGTGAAGAATTTAGTCATGGGATATTTTTTTTTACCTTGTTCTAAGTGTAATGTACAAGTGATCCACAGTGAAATAACAATAGAGACAAACACAGCAGCACCCAATGCAATGACAGATTTTTTCCTTTATCTTTCAAAAAGGTGCCCCCTTCAAAAGGGAAATGAGAAACCTATAGATAAAGGGGCACTGAAGAGTTCAGGGAAAGGAAAATATCACAAAGCAGCTGATGAAGGGAAGGGTAACTTCTTTCCCAACACAGAATTAACATCTATTTCATTTATATTGTTAATTGTTTTCTAAATTATTTTAATTGACTCCAAATGAAAATGAAAACAGATACAACTTCTTCAACCAAAAAAACTGCGACACTACTGTAATCCAAGCAGCAGGTGCGTAAGAGCGTTAAATTCAGGTGACAGTGATTTTCTCACTAACCTATTTGTGATACTTACACAGATCTGCTTTGCGGAGATTTCTCATGCCTATAATTTTTACAGTAAGCCAGCTCAACTGAGGCACTTCCAACTGCAGAAAAACGAGAAAATACACCTCAATTAATTAGCAAATAACTCAGATCTAACTAGCATGACCTATCCTATAGCACAGTAAAGGAGAAGACACATGGAAAATAAGTAACTGTAGGCTACTCTCTTATTAATACAATGAATATGTTTTCATTTTAATTATTTGAGATAATTTCTAAGAAAGTATTCTTTCTTGTAATTTGACATCATATAACCTCAGATTCTGGCTATCTTTACTAACCAGCTGTGGTTTAGGTTATGTCTTCTAAAGATACAGGTTTTGGAGGCAGGGAGTAGTGAGAAATATCAGAAGATAGTTTTGGCCAAAAAACATTATTTCATAATTGTCCCTGTAATTCCAGCTACCTTCACACTACAGGGTTTGTTCCTCAAATTTCAGTCCAAGTGCAATAGATTACAGCACAGCACTTCCTAGTGTGTTGGCTTGGGGACCACAGGATACCCTCCTTCCTCTAACAGGGACTGTTGTCCATCTGCCATGAAACGTTACTGCAGAACAGGACAGAGACCTTCCATTTTATAATGCATGCGTTAAGGTTCTGCTGCTGGTCAATCTGGCTGTTGGATGCGTACACCATAAACTCTTCACCAAACAAAAATATATGACTCATAAAAGAAAACAAATCACTGAAGGTGGGAGAGAACGATTCTAGAAGTGAACAGCCCAGTGTGGGACTCCATATGTCTTCCAGTTACACCAGCAGCTTTGGGTAAGAGGCTTTGGGTAAGCATTCTTCCATTTCGCAGATAGGTCCAGCTCCCTATAAGGCAGCTGTAGCATTTCAATGCAAGTTTGATATGACATAAAGCAAAAGAAGCCAGAGGGGTTGGTTTTGTTTTTGGTTCTTTGTGACACTGAGTAAAGACAACCTGTCATCCATAGACAGGGTTTCAACGAATCGAAATGAAACCATGTTACCACAACATGCACAACAGATAAATGCACATAAATCAGGAACTGAAGAAAAATTAGAACTAAAAAAAGCATGAACCATAAAACCTCTAAATAATGTAATAAAATGGAAAGTGGTAAACATGAACTGAATTACAGACTTGATAGGATGAGGGAGAAATGGCTTGTGTGTTAGATTATGCAATTAAACATAAAGAAACAAGAATAAAAGTCATCATTGCACGTGAATTCACATACATACACACACACACCCCCCAAAAGCACAAACGGGTAATTCAGAATGCCCTGACTTATTCAGGACTTTTGCATAATAAATTATTTTAAAAATCTGTTCACATGGAAAAATACCAGGATGATCTGATTGATTTACCAAGGAGAAGAAGGGAGGTATAGCAATGTACTGACATCCTATAGCATAAGGCTCTACAAAGGAATTGCTTGAAGGCTGCAGAACCCTCTCCTTTTTTTGTTATTTCCCTCTACTCCCAATCACAGCTGTACACAACCCTATACTTGGCTACAGGAAAAACAAGATAATCTTAAAGAACACTGGAAGTAAAATACTGCATACAGAAGCAGTAGCATTAATTACATTGAAAGGAGCAATTAAATCTTCAAAACATCATGATTTCTAAAAAATCATCTCCTCAGGACCTCCTTGTGTACCTCATTTTTTGATACACCAGTGACCTAACAGCAGTAGATTAACCATCTAAAAAGCAGTAAGTTGTGAGGATGGATGCTATTTACAGCCTACTGGAAAAATTCTCAACCCAGAAGTTTTCTCTCAGAAAGTGCCATTTGAACAAAACCAGCAGGTATGGAAGGGTTTCTTCCATACCACCAGAATGAGTACAGCTTTTTGCAGCAATGTTTGTGGAGACAGAATGACAGAAGTAGATGATATGAATTGCTGAAACCTCAACTTTTCATCCAAAATACAGAGGATTACTTTTTTTGTCCTTAGCTTTAGTGCCATCCACATCCAGGAGTCTGGAGAAAACTTATTCATTATATGACTGAGGGGCTAAGAAAATGCAGAGATACAGAAACAATTATTCCATAGTTCTAGCAGGTATAAAGTTCAATGTTCTCCCAGATCTAGCAAAGAGTTAACCTCATACTACTGTACTGAATACAGTCAGGGAGAAGATTCAGGAAATTTAGGAGGGGAAAAACCACATCAAACAATTTTTAATTTTTTTTAAGCAATTATTTAATATCGTTTCAACCAACCATTACTCAAAAAAGGGAATAATTTGTTACATATCCAGTAACTTCTGACACCTTTTACCAGTTCAGTGTCATAAAAATTAGCATTCAGAATTATTTAAGTGGCAGACACCAAAAAATCCATTCTGTCTGCTGACCTGCCTCCATGAAGCAAAGGCAAAACAGTTTGAAGACTAAGCCTTGGGTGTTATGAGGTATGACCACCATCAGATAGCGATGTCACAGTAAAACCAAGACTAAATCCAGCTCTCCCAGTTCCTTGCCTAGCATCTAAACCACAGGTTCATCACCTTCTTCACCTTCCCAACCCCGAAGTTATAGTGAATGTTTTCCACTCTAGAGAACACGCTTACACAAGAAACAAACATTTCCTTACTTAACAGTTAAAAAATATCACCTCTCATAAAATAGTTAAGCTTAGGAAGAGATGGGAAATGCTGATAGAAGACTACAAGTACCACAGCTATTGTTCACACCTCACAGCCCTCTCACTGCAACCGAGGTACTGCCCTCTATACAGTACCTCATCTTCAGCACTGTGAGGTCTTCCATGATTCCTCCTCCTGATTCCCATCTTCCTGTGTGGGTTCACTCGAATGAACCAATCCTGAGGACAAGGAGTCAAGAGAGAGACCAGCAATGAAACCTAGCAGTCAACAATTCCTAGTTTCTACTCAGCTTTGCCAATAATGAGAGACCCTACCATTCTTCTTCTCTGTGATGAGATATATCTCCATCTCACCAAGACCACCTATCTGCTGCTCTTATTAATAAATCTGCCCACTGTAGATTTATTTGACATTTAAGATGCAAATTCCCAAATATTTGCTTTTGCTGAACCTCAACCAAGATATCCAAGCAGATCCTTCTACCCCACCATTGATTTTCTCTTACCAAAGGTGAATAGGCTGATGATCCCACCTCTGTTTCAGAAAAGACAACACATTAAGAGATAAGGTTCGAGTCTTTATGTCTCACAGCGGCAGGTGCTCTTATAACACGCTATTTTTCAACTGAGGCAGAGAAGACTACTTGTATAGATTGACTCATAGCTCCACCTACCACTGATGTCAAAAGCTCAAATTATGACCTTGTTCTGTGCCACATGAAGAATTTTGTAATTTTTTTTACCACTACAGTAATTTAGGGGAAATGAGGAGCTAGGCCAAATATTTTATTGTAGGCTAATCCCCCAAAAAAGGTAGTTATGTACCAACATAAAATCTGAATAATCACATATAAAGAGATTGCAGTTGCAACCCTCATATACACTGGAGAAGATCTAACAGAACGTTCCAACTATTGGTATCTACTGTTTCTTTCTCGAGCCCCAAAAATCCAAATCTATGCTTCGGCAGCACCAAGTGACTTGGTCTGAACATCTGCACAGCAGCATTCCAGCTCATACCAGCTCCCATGGCCAGACACACAACTGCAAGGGTTTTCACCATGTTCACTCCAAATTACAGCCACAACGTAGAGGCTGCCTCTCATGGGCAGTGGCAAATAGTTAAAGAAAACTTGTAGCTTTTCCTCTCTCTTGGTTCTGTTACATAAGCGATGTTACGGGGTAAGCACAGTCAACAGGAGCTTTGGTTATTGAAATGTTTTTAGTCAAAATGCTGCCTTCAACCAAATTACGTTAGAAATTCATATAAGCTTTAGCAAATAACTACGTATGTTTTTTTTCAAAATATGTAAATATGTAAAATATGTTCATGCTTAAATGGTCAAGGCCAATTTCCTTTTTATTATAGAAAAATTTCACATTATTTTTCTATAATAGTACTCAATACGTAATAATAAAACCATACCATTACTAAAATACTAAAATATGACAGGAGCCAACTATTGCATTAAACTCTTTTAAATTACTAAAATTAGCTCTTATTCAATAGTGAGAAATTACAGTTGAAATAAAGGGTTTTTTTAAAAAAAAACCTATTTATACTTTAGGATTCCCAAGTTTGTTTTTAGGTCAGACAGAAAATTTCTTTTTGAAGCAGCAGGACTTCATATGAAATAAAAAAAAAATATAACTTTCAAATATTTCTAATGAAAGTATCTGACTTATTCCAGCTGTCACATAGAGGAGAGCTGTCTTAGATAATGTTTCAAATGATCATTGCAATTAGTCTGGCCTTGATAGACTCGGGCATTGAATACATAAAAGTTCCTGCCTTAGCTTATACTATCATTCATGCAAAAAAATGTGATGAGCTCCCAGCTACAGTTTTTTTGTTAGCTTGTTTTTTTATTTTGTGAAGCAGGCTTATTACAAGAGCTCTATTTCACTTTGATTACATGGCAGTGCTTTTGAAGGAGCACTCCCTGATTTGAAACAAGAGATCTGTCTCATGCTGTTACAAGATGCTGAACACTATAAACGTCACACCACTTAGCTTGGGCTCTGAAGTCATTTTATGGCTCAGTTTTATGACAGTGGATTCACTCCAGCTCTTCAAGAATAAAAGTTATCTGCCCAGTTAAATAGCATACTGTGCTCCTCACTCAACTCCCACCCTTTGCACTATCTCCACATTTGGGTGCTTTGTGGATTTCATAAATTCAATTAAGCAACGTTTACTGCCCAAGCAGCTACATTGCTATACAACACATCCTTGATCTGCACATCATGAGAAAGAAGAAATCCAGCTAAACAGATATCCCACGCAAAAGCAGAAGTAGTCCAGCAATAGTAAGAAGTTAGTTGATAACATGATAGAGTGCATCATGATCGAGTCAGAAGCCAGGAAGCCACAGGTCAGAAGACAAGATAGTAATTCACCAATACCATTGTAAAAACAGCAGCCTTCAGCAGTACTAGCTGTGTGGCAATATGAGGACTGGAGTCACACAGACACAAACTAGCCACATCCTCTACAGCACAGGTGTCTGGGGTGGCAGAGAAGCAAACAGCTTGCAGCAGCCCCAGTGCAGGTTCTGCAGCTTCTTGAGGGGCAGCTGAGACCCCCAGTTGCCACCAAGATCGCAGTTCTGTTTTGACAAAGACTCAGGTTCACTTTCCTCACCAGAAACTTGATATTAATAAACACTGATATCCCTGAATTCTCACAAGGTTTCTGTAGCCATTTAATATCTAATATGAGGCGAAGAAGGAAAAGTTTGGCTTACAAGCCTTACAAGAATTCTGATAGAAAGGTGCTGTGATAAAGAGCCAGAGGAACCTCTTTAACTGAGCTCTGACAAACTAGTGTAGCCACAATATCAAACTTTATCTCTAAAAATACTAATGAGACTGTTCTTCACAACCGTCTAAACAAAAGCTGTTGGGCACCACCTCTAAATATCAGACTTCATTTACATGACTCAAATAAAACCTTCCAAAACTGCATCACTCACAATCCATTTATTACCTAGATTATGACATAAAATGAAGTCAGAATGATTAAAATCAATAAGAAATTAAATCTAGCAACTTGCACAGCATCTGTTTGAAGTCTTCGGGAAAGATGAAGATCAATAGACATAAATCTGCATTTCTTGCTTTCATAATAGAGAAGACCAAAGGAAATATCCTCCTTGTAGGACAATCTAACAAATAATGTGTTTGACTTAGTATCATTTGTTGTACATAACAAACGTGCACAATCTGTTTATATCCTGTAGCATTTTAATTTTGTCTTTATATATGATTCAGTATGGCCAGTAAAAAATATTCACACTCACAATGTTGATTTTGATCTTATTTACAAATTAATTGCTCCATTTTTCTCAAGTTACTTCATACGTATGAAGTATTTCTGAGGTAGGTTGACACAAGAGACAATGACAACAAATGCATGAGCTGCTTTGTGTTATTGCTGAGGGGACAACTCCAAAGGACTGAATTACTCAGGAGCACCTTCCTCTCAAAAAGCGCTACTGGAGTCATCCCATTCACTGCTAAGGGAACGCTAAGTCACAGCACCCAGCATCTACCTGTATCTCCAGCTCAGACACAAAGCTGAGATCAGAAGACAGCACCTATTTATAACTAATGCATAGGAGACAGGGCAGTCCCACACTACAGGCTCTTAAATGGAATCTACACCACCAGTTAAGCATGCTATTGTGCTTGTGGAGTAACAGGCTCTGGGTGATGGAATTTATCAGGCTCCTAAAGCAAATGAAGAAAAGACCCCAAGACATCTTCAGTGTGTGTTCTTTATTGACATTCACTTTTGTTAATTATTTGATTACAGCAGTGGGTTTTTACCTACTAAGATATAAGAGGACAGAAGTAAGTGCTGAGTATGATTTTGTAATTGCATCTGAGATTATCACTAGCTAATTAAAAGAAATGGGCTAAAATGTTCTCTGGTAGCCCCTAAGGGCTGAACCACTTTTTGGAAGTGCCTGACTCTCACCAGTGACTATGATCATCATCCTATAGCACTCTGCCATTTTAGTTCTTCACCTACAGGTAGAACCTTGCTTCCCTCCCCCATTTTAATTTTGAAAAGCATTTGTACACAGCAGAGCAAAGGAGGGGGACTAGTAGATGTGCAGCAACAGCATCAATTAAATATTTTTAAAAGCTAACAATGACATAGCTATTCATATACTTTATCTGGACACTTATTTATGCATGGCCAGCTGTGTGTCCAGGTAGCCAAGAAGGCCAGTAGCATTTCGGCTTCTATCAGAAATGGTGTGGCCCACAGAAGTAGGGAAGTGATTGTCCCCCTGTACTCTGCACTAGTAAGGCCGCACCTTGAATGCCATGTTCAGTACAGGAAAGACATTGAGCTGCTGGGGTGTGTCCAGACAAAGGCAACAAAGTTGGTGAAGGATCTGGAGAGCAAGTCTTCTGAGGAGCAGCTGAGGGAACTGGGGTGGTTTAGTCTGGATAAAAGGAGGCTGAGGGGAGACCTTATTGGTCTCTACAACTACGTGAAAGGAGGTTGTAGAAAGGTGAGTGTTGGTCTTTTCTCTGAAGTAAGAAGCGATAGGATGATAGAAAATGGCCTCAAGTTGTGTCAGGGAGGTTTAGATTGGAGGTTATGAAAAATTCATTCACCAAATGTATTATCAAGCATTGGAAAAGGCTGTCAAGGGAAGTGGTTGAACGACCATCCCTGAAGGTATTTAAAAACACTTAGGGACAAGCATTAGTGGTAGACTTGGCAGTGTAAGGTTTATGGTTGAACCTGATGATCTTGAAGGTCTTTTCCAACCAAAATGATTCTATAGATGTTAGACCGGTTGGGATCTTTAGTCAGCTGACCTTGCAAGCAAATCTATGAATCTAGCAGCAGTAAGCAGGCAGGCCTGATTCTTAAGCACCACCGTGGTTTTTAAGGGAGTGTCACAGTGCCTCAAGCAGAGGGAATTAGGGCTTGGAATATTTAGACTGCTGTAGATAAATCCCCAAGAAAATAAAGCGTAAGGCAAAGCCTAACCTGGTCTCTCTGTGTTTGTTGCTCTTCTCTGACTTACAAATAAATGAAGGAAACAAGAGGGATGCATCAACGTAGCTATATGGGTGGGTTGACTCCAGCCAACGGAGTCACGACCGCTTATTCCCTCTCCCCCCAGCAGCAGTACAGGTGAGAAGGTACAAAAAGCAACATGAAGTAAAGTCTTGGGTTGAAATGAAACCAGCTTAATAAGTGAAGGAAAGAGGAAAAGAAACAACTGGTGCAAAGTCAATCACTCACCATCTCTCACAAGCAGAGTTATGCCCAGCCAGTCTTAGAGCAACAGCTACCATGGAATACTTCACACTCAAGCAGAGACAGACCTCAAGACTGAAGCGTGTCTTAACTTGATACACTTGAAGAGTCAGGATATCTATTTGACTTGAGGTGCTCCCTAAGACTGAAGATTTCTCCAGATGACAGCAGTTAGAGTAATCCAGATAATATCTATATGACATATCTAAAGAAAATACAACTGCCCTGACATGGTAAGCGTCAATAATGTTTTGGCTTAAAGTCCAATTTAGATATCCAAAAGTGAAATAGAGAAAAATATGATTTTAAATTGAGGAAGTTTTTTTATTCACATCTGGAGCGAAATGACATCATATCCCCCAAACCCTGCTGTTTTAGAGACAGAATGAAGAAAATATACCAGTCAGGAATATTCAAGTACTGATTTCAATTATTGCTAGATTTATTCCATTTAAAGGCCATTAATAAATCATGCACAATCTGGGCTGTTATTCTGGATATGGTAGTTTAGTTACTTATAAGAAGCAGTTTATGAAAATCATCCTTACAGTGCATCATATTCATCTACTTAAACAAGAGAGCAGCAGCCAGTGAGAGGTACAGTTCCTTCTGCCCACACCTGCAGAACTGTGCTCTGCTCCTTCAAAAGGGAGAAAACAGTGCTATTAGCAAAGTTTCAGGCTTCAAAATGGTTGTGTAGTCTTGACAGCACCTCTGCTTGTGAGTGTTACAGACAATGTTTTATAAAATGGCTGCTTAGTGGAAAGATATTTTTCAAAGAATAACCTCAAAAGCTGTGCTCAACTAGTCATCAAAAGGTCAAGAAGATGCTCATGCTTCTCTCCTTCTTCAGGAGCAGTGGGTAACATGTGTTGATGAAAAACAGCATCAACAAGGCAGAGTTTGTTTTCTAGGGATGTCACAGAGCAAGTCCAGCAGCCAGTCAGGAAAGCAGACATTTGCTAGCACGGTATTCAGACTAGTCTGTACCTACCTCAACAGAGCGAGAGATATTTCAGCCCTCCAGATATGAGAAGCCATGGACATCTTGTCTCCATCACTGTCCTTGTACCCCATCCTAGAATGATTCCTTAGAGTAAAAGAGAGGTTTTGAGTTATTAGAGCACTTTAAATTTTACCACAGTGGAACAGATGCCATAAAAGGAGGACAGAAGAAAAATTCAGATATTAAGATAAACACTCAGGTGGTCCTGCAGTTCTCTCTTGCAAACAAAGCAAAAGCCATGGAGAATTTTTAAAAAATGACAGTGTTTTTCCCCATGATTACACTGAGCAATAATTATTATTTAGTATATTCATAAATTCCTATGTGATCATAACAGATAATGACAATTTGCACTTTCTGTGTAATTTAGAGAGTGGTAGATTAGACTAATGAGTTCATCCAGTTTCAAAATTGCTAGTTTTCTTCATTTGTTAAAGCATTATCACATCTCAGCTGCAGCTCAAACAATTTCCTTAATGAAGTCACACTGTGACATAGAATCATAGAATAACCAGGTTGGAAGAGACCCACCGGATCATCGAGTCCAACCATTCCTATCAAACACTAAACCATGCCCCTTAGCACCTCGTCCACCCGTGCCTTAAACACCTCTCATTAATTTTCTACTTTTTTTTTTTTTAAAGAATTTTTGGACAAAGGAAACTTCCACTTTTTGATTCCCAAATACTTTACAAAACTGAAGGAGAATGCAGTGTTTACATACTCTGGACAAGCAGAAGTGTCAGATCTCCAAACAGAAAGCAGTGTTTCAAGGATGATGTTGAGTGAAGGTCAAATGCTGAAGAATTTGTTTTAAATGACAACTGCACTTCCCAGTGCTTCTTCTAAATACAAGTACTGACTCACACAGATACAAAACTAAAAATACCAAAGCAGTCCTGTTATTGAAAACACATACCCTTCAAATTCAACACATCAATGAAATAAAAATACAATTATACCTGCAAATTAATTACATTTCAATCAGCAGCCGATATCTGATTCTCTGACATTTAAGTAGAAAGGTAGTTGATTTTGCCTTCAACACCTGACCAAAGAATACATATCCCATGGCAGTAGGATAGAAAATGCGCAGCAAACTGTAAACTACTGATTGAATGGAGCTGACTTCCATTTCCTGGTGTGTAATGTGAACTCTACAGGACAGGGACCTCTGCAGAATACATGTTTCTCTGATTTTTTTCCCTTCATTTCTTCCCAACACACTGCTTTAACACTATTGATGCATTTTAAATGAATATATGGTGTAATGTTTTCCTTAAAGCAACATATGTATCATTATGCATATTGCAGTAACGAGTCCACAGGAAAGGCCAAGGTGAAATCTGCAGATAGAACACGCTTAAACTTGCTGCATTTCACAATGGAGTAATGGATGCAGCTGTCCAACTGTCATATTCTAGAACACCTTATTACAAAACACAAACGCTAACTTCTGCAGACAGAGCATTAATGAAGCACTGGTAAAATCCAGTCTCATCCACTCTGAAGCTACTCCCCTGCCAAGCCTCTCAATTCCAGCTCTGCTTTTCAACTTCCCTGATTTGCCAGCAGAGAAAAAAAATAAAAAAATAAACCGCAACATCCCTAGTGACTGGGAAATAATCTCAGCAGCAGGGGAGCTCCATTGCTCTGCTGTTTAATGACTGACAGCGTGGTGGAATGCTAAAGGAAAAATATCCCCATACCCTATATTTAAAACATTAGTATGCCCGCAGTGAGTCTACTAACTCTGACAAGGGCATAACAATGCTATGATCATGATAGTTCCATTACAGTTTATGTTTAGATGGGTATAGCCACCTCACAATGGAGACCCTTGCCATGTGAGATGGAAAAGAATGTATTGCAAAAGTATGGAGACTGATAACCTCACAGCAATGTTGCAGAAACCTACTTTAATTTCTGCTTGTTACAAAACAAAAGGAAATGTTTCTGCTGGTCAGGTTTGGCAGGACCAGTAACTGTAATTAGCCTTTTATAAGGGTATTTTAATTACCCCACTAGGGTTATGTAATGGTATTTTTTTGTTTGTTTTAAAGCTGAAGGTTGCATGTAAAATTTAGTCACCCATGACATCACAGGACTTGGGGTTTTTTAGGAGAAAAAGATTTGAATTTTCATCCATAGTTTTCTGAGCAGCTTTTATTCTCTTCTGAGTTATCACACCTAGTTAATTGAGCTTTGCAGATCTACATGTTTACCCTTAAGGTAAACTCAGCCTGATATTTACATTGACACCCTTAGTTGAAACTACATGAGGCATGAATCATAGTCTCTATGGAATTCTCTTCACAATTTCTGGTCTGTAGGACATTATACAACTCTTAGCAGACCTGAACTGACTCAATTGTGATGGTCAGCCACTCTATAACCAGTTCAAAGAAAAAAAACAAAACAGACAAACCCAACAACAACAAAAACCACCACAAAACCACACATACCAACAGCACTGCAGATGTTAATTGCAATTGTAGATAAAAGTGCAAAAGTTAAAATCACAGGAATGATTACACACCCGCAAAACTACAGCAAGGAAAATAACGTATATGGCAAAGCTTGTAGTTAATAATTCACAAAGCTTATAGTTACTAACAGAATGTTTCTCAGGTCTGTCCTGTATTTCTAACCCCAATTCTGATATATTTTGTCCTGAAACTGAAAGGTACTTCTGTCAGATACAGTTCATTTCAGAGAGGTTTTCTCAGACATTTGCAGGAAATAGGATAGTAGTAAATACTATTTTATGGCATGTCAACTAAATACCACAGCCTACTCTTGCAACAGGCTAATGAATTTAATGTTCCTGTAGCTCAAGGCCTTGTCTGATGATACTTTAGGATTATAAATACAGAAACTGTTGCCTTGTTGAGGATCTGGTGGAAAGTCACTGCAGTGTCATGTGAGAGGGCACTATCTCACTTTAATGCATTTGAAAATTGTGATGTGTATGAAAGACCATGCAGGTATGCAGCTGTTGAAGTACAGACCGTACAATTCGGTGCCTTTCAAGAGAGTTTTGTTCATCATCATGAAAACACCGGTAGTGATGGCCATAGCTGGGGGCATTTGTGCTGTGAAAATGATGGGTCAACAGAAGTGAGGTTCAAGACTGTTGCTGCAATCTGCCCCCAGCTGCCAGTTTGATCTTTGGGAACTCCACAGACAGAAGATAGAGTTCACAGAGAAAAGAGTTATCAATATTCCTTTGTGTAGCAAAGACTGCTTTCATGGCTTAGAGGAGAAATCTCATGCTTTTGTGCAACTTCACTGAGGCGTGCTACGGTTTCACCAGGAGAGTCAGCAGCGGAGGAAGAAATATTAGATATATTTTATATAAATTCTGCGATAGGTAAAGAGACATTTTCAAGTGCAATACTCTGCTCCTTAGACTACAAGACCCACAATGCCTCTTAGCAGTGCTTTAATTATATCTGTACACTTATGAGGGAGCGGCAGAGGGACATGCATGATCACATTCCTTTGGATAGCAAGCAACCTTAGAAGTACCATCATTAATTGCCAAAAATTAGGTCATAAATAAATTGAAATTCAACAATACTTGGCAGGCTTCTCACCTTTCTCCCAAGAAAAATTCCACATCCAACTCCTATATTTCTATTCCTTTCCCTTCAGAGACATATATGGTTCACTTTAATACATAGTTCATAACCTCAGTGACCATTGGATTTTCCAGACATTAACTGCTCAAACATGTCTTTATATTGGGCCTGCCCATCTGTTGGTGAAGACCCACTTCTGACATAAACGTCATTTGATTTACATCCATGTCTTAGTTCCCACTATGTTACCCTCAAATGTATCTTACCTCCAAATGAGGAAGTGGGAAGGAAAATGAAACAGCCCTGGAGTACTAGTAGGTGAGAAGGTAGTAGTCAGTTTCCTCACCTTAATTCAAAACACAATACTTTCACCAAAAATACACACTCAGACAATCTGTAAAGACAGCATTCCTGAGGTTACCCTCAGCTAGTGCTTCACATGCAGCATGAATTCTCTCAGGACTCACTGTGCTGCAGGAGGAGTTTATACACCAAATTATCACAGCTGGGGTTCTTATTTAGGAGTAAGTTGGCGACTGGAAAGAGAGCAAGTACTGTCCTCGAGCTGCCTGAAAGCCTGTAGTGTCCTATTTGCCATACTGGCATGCAGCTAAATGTAGCAGGAGCAACAAGCTCTGACTGAAATTCTGTGTTACAGCACAGCTGATGTAGAAACATAAACATTCTTTTTTATTCCTGAACAAACCCTGTAGCAAGTAGAAACTTGTCCTGAAGTAAAACATCATTATCTCTGCCAGTGTGAGGGATTTATGTCTAAAAGCCATTACAGCTGCAGAAGCCTGAGCCAATGTTCAGGCTTCCATCAACTTCACTTCACAGCCAGCCTCGGCCAATGTAAGCTAAAAACCCTGGTATGTATACCGCTAGAGGGAAGGTTACAAAGAAACTGGTGAGATTAAATATCTCACTTCCTAAAAGCACAATATTATACAGGAAGGCTTAAGACTAGTGTGAGTAAAATCTCATCCTCCAGGTCTCTAGGCATATATAACCACTGAGCATGGATTTTTCTTTCCCCTGAAAACCCATGTTGGGCAATTGGGCTTCAGTTCCTGCAGTAGTTTTTATTTTAAGGAGAAAACAATTACAGGTTACCTTTGTTAATATAGAGTGTAGGGACATCAGCATTTCTCCTCCTAACAGTTGTTGCACTCTGATCACAAACCCAGAAGACAGGCAACAATGGACTACAGCTTAATAACGTTGACATACTTTTGTATAAATCATTTGTTACATGAGTTCATCAGCCTCTATTTTAGATGTCTACCAGTAAGTTAGCCTAATCATTTTTGAGTCTTTCATAGATGCCCACAAAACTCTTTTGTCTTCAGCCCAATTTTATTCCTTAACATATTGGTTCTCACACTGACATTGGCCTTCTAGCTTTACCTGCCTTCTCTAGGTTGCTTTCATAAAGAACAGACAGATCCATTCTCAGTTGTTGCTGTGACAAGCAAATTCACCTACAGTCATCTGACAGGTTTTCCCTTTCCCATACTTCCTTATCCATGCATCTGTTACAAGTTCATTTTCCTCAAACACAGGTGACCAGTCAATCCGCATTGTTCTACAAGAGACCTTAGCAGGAATTTTGTTCAATGGTATTAGAATTTCTCTCTTTCCACTGGAAATGTTTGAATCTCCAACACCTCTGGATCTCATTGCCTTTTCCAAAGCCATGATATGTTAATATCACGTTCTGATTAGACATTGCTTCTTGTACCTCTTTTTCCCTTTTGAGGTGTTCAGTAAATTGTCTCACCTGGCAACTGAGCACAAATATGTGATTGAAAGTCTGCCCTGGTGTAATATTTACCACATCAAAAGCAACAAAGATATTATCACTTCTGCCTTGGTTTAAGATTTGTGTGAGTGATTCCAGACATCTCTCTTACCTATTAGACTTAATAATACCGTAAAGATACTGCACAGAACTAGAAAGAGGTAAAGTTCAACAAAATTAACATTGTTTGGCTTGTAAACGTATTCCTCAGAGAGCTATAAAAATTTCTTCAAACACCTTGCTCCAAAATACAGCAGCCTTAAGGGAACAATACCTTCCCTTACCTGCTCCAATATTTTCCCAGGCAATGATTCTCCTAGAACTCTGAGCCCTTTTCTAACACTTGTGCTCCACAGAGCTGACTTAAACACGCACAAAAGCAGCCCACCAGAGATCTACCCTCTCTGCTAGCCCTTATAACAAGATTCTGCTCCCTTTTCTCCCTGCTCTGCTGCTTATCCAGTGCTGCCCTGAGCAACCTAACATATCAGCATAAATTTTACTTTCACGGCATTGTTGTGCTTGCATTTTATGTTTAATTCCACTTTGAGTTACTGCAGTTACAGTAAAACCTGCCACAAAGCAGTTTGCCTTTGACACTGAAAAGGAAGACAAACAAGCAGTTATTTTCATATGAAGTCACTGTTTTCTTAATAGCATATGATATCCCATTAGCCATTTTACACTGGTTCTCTGCTATTTCAGCTGTCAAAAATCCACAACAGAATTTTTAATATAAAAATATAAGTCTTGTATTTTAAAAACATAAGAATTCACTATTACAAAGCAGCACCAACACAGAGCACAATGAGCTACAAAATATTGTTTGCTAAGCAGTAGAGTTGAAAAGAAGCTACAGCTAGAGAAGCTTATCAGCTACTTAGATCATAACTTGTTTATCATCTGTGGAGGAAAAGAAACCCGTATTTTTGTGAATGTAAACAGGACTTTGTTCATGGCAGTCTAGCAACCTCACAAAAGGAAGGCTATCTTATCTCTAATACCAATTTATATGAGTAGGTGCTCTTGCAGGTGCAGGCAGTACGCTCTTTTTTTAAGGGTGATCGTAGTTGAAAGATCAGGTTGTTAAAAGTCTGAAGCACCAGCTTTAATTTGCTTAGTTCAAATCAAAACCAAAAGTTTTTTTTGTAACTGTTTTTAAAGTGATTCTGCTGTAGGGATTGAAAAGCGAGGTGATTGCAACTTAAATGTGAGTCAATTTAATTCACTAGCACGACTTCCAAATCTTCCTAACAATAACAACCAGAGTTTTTCACCTTCAAAATTTTTGGTTTTTTCACCTGTGTAAAGACTGTATGAAGAAATTCCATAAACTAAATAGACTAACCCATAATATTTCTAATTGGATCATCTCTTTGTACCTCCCTTACCCTTCAGAAACTCATTACCCTAGGAATGGCTGCCAAGCCTTATTTTACTACAAATCAGCACACGTGATTTCCTACAGAATAAGCAGTACTTCAGTACTCCAAACATCTGAAGATACTAACTTCCTTCTGTATTCTGCTAGGTTTATGATGGATTTATATATATTTATATATATGTACAGGTATATTTTTATATATATATATATAAACTTTATTTTCTTTTTTTTGCCATACTTTTGAAATAAATTATTTTACAGAAGTCTACACAAATGTCTTTTACCTGGAAGAGAGAGAAAAGAGGAATCCTGAAGAGCTGTTACTTCTTATATATAAGTTAAACTACTTACGTGCACAAATCTAGGTGCATTTAAAAGCTTATCACTTAGAGATCATTCACTCCAAACATTTATGAAAAACAAGAATAACTCAAGTTATCCTGCCACAGGGCAAACACAACTGTGCTGGGAAAAAAAAAAATGTTACTGCTTAGTACCCAGTTTCTCCATTTGCTTTGATGTTTTCAATAGATTCTCAGAGTACTATCAATATTTCTTTGACAACTATATGATGGTGCAAATCTCTTGTCTTTACTTACTGCTCTGACAACTGACTCTGTCCTACTCACAGATACTTTTTGTCTGCAAACCAAGATGTGCATGACTCAGACGCTGTCTGCACTAGAGCCTTACTCAGCTGGACCTTGAGGTCTTAGCATGAATAACAGCAAGTGTAGTAATACAGCCAAGTTTTAGAACACTGAATTTGTTGGGTTTTATATTAGGAGTTCCTTGATGCTTTGGAGCTGCCCCAGTAGCTTCTGGGAACTCAAAGCTAACAATCAGAAAAATCAGTAAGAGCCAAGACTACATACAATGGCTCAGAGCAAGGACAACTACCTTGCACCTGCCTTCAAGGTGTACTAGGAGCTAGGTGCAATCATCCAGGCTCATTGCAAGTTATAGGACTTGGATATTCCCTCCAGTGTTGTTTAAATAGATTTTGAGTAGCACATTTGAAAGAAAGGAAAGAAAGACAGAAAAGGCAGCTCATGGAACAGTCAGGATCAGGATCCTGTGCCCATTTCTGCAACAGTATTATCACATGAATTAAAATAAATCAATGAAATTTTGAATACTACCCAGTATTTGCATTGCTTCAGCCCAACATCAGCCACATATCATCCTCAAGTGCTACACACAAGATTTGTTCTTTTGGGGAATCTGAAAAGAAAAGGGGAGGAATAAAAGAAACAGAAATGATAGCTCTGGTAGCACTCTTGGGACAATAATTGGAAACAGCAGTTCCAAGCCTCTTCACACTTTCTCTCTAGAGCAGAATATGAAATATTTCTTAAATGATCCAAGTTCTTTTCACCAAGACCACTTATTAATTCACTAATAATAGTGAATTCTTACGTTCTTAAAATACATACTTTTTGTGTATTTTTCCTCCATTATCCAGCAATCTTCCAATATATATGTCTGTGTACATATATAAACACATTTAATTGTGGAATATAAACTCTTATATGATAAGCTTTTTATGAAAGACTAAGTGTTTCAATAAAGCCTGCATTATATATAAGAAAAGACTGAAAGGCATGTATGATTTATTAAATCCACCAGGTACAGGCAGCAACAGAAGAATCAAGAAAGCTCACATGAACTTCACTTTCTCTAAATTACCACAAAGCAGGGCCACAAAACATTTCCCAGAACCTCTGGATAAATTTTGTCTGCCTCAAATCAAAAGGCACAATTACAACGTAGTAAAGACTACACCACTTCAAGTTCTACATCCCAGCAAGAGAAGAATATTTGGGAAATAAATCCCACAATGCTCCAAAGTAGTTCATGTCATACAGGACACCATGGAATAGAGACCAAAAAATTTCACGTTTTGAGATATTCCCCTTTGAATACTAATATGATGAGCTATTAAGCACTCTTGGCAAATAAGCAAGCATTTGATACCAGAAAAGACCACTGTGTAGCTAGTTTGTGTCAGGAAAGGGCGTGAATCATGAGAAATATATGATTAGTTGAATGCACTCTGGCTCAGTACAATCAGTTTTTAGCAATCAGGCCTTCCTTGGAATATAAGCAAGATATTAGAAAGACAGGTTAGCCTGTAGGCTATTTTTGTACACATCTTGTTTCTGAACTAATAAGCAGCCTGCATGCATACCTACTCTTGAAAACATGTGGCAAGAGTAAGATATGGGCACCCAAGCGAGTTCTTCCTAGGATATAAAAAGCTCGTGCATTCCTCCCATTTTCAGGGCTCCTACCCCCATTGGAACTCCTCTGGAACCCATTGGAACCTCTAATCCTGAGACTTGGGGAACGAGAAAAAGACCACAACAAACCAATGCAACTACAACCAACACCAAACTTACCGGCTGCCCAGTTTTCCTGAATGTTCCTGTGACTTGGGGCGCCAGGCTGATTTCTCCATATTAACTAGGACTGAATTTCAATGCCAGGACAAAAACCACATTCCTCCTACAGGTAAAGCAGCATCTTAACTAGACTGAAAAACATATGTCACACAGAGAGCACACAGACCTGTGGACAACTCTCCTGCCACAACATGGAGTTTCAAATGAAGTGGCTACATACGCACTAGTCTAGAAAAGTAAAATTAACAGTTAGGGCCCCATATCTTCTTGCAACAAAGTAACCTTACAACTGTGGAAGGACTTGCAGAGAAGCCGTACCTTAAAAGACTCCATTGTATGTGTCTAGCAGACTTGAGTAGATACTCTTTTGGGAGAAAAGCATTCTACCTTCCCATCTATATGCTGTATCTAAATACCCATATCCCCGTGGTGTTCAAGCATCTCCAATTAGGAAAGACCTCAAAAAAAGAAAAAAAAAAAAAATCAAACCACGCTGTTCAAGTTAGATTCACATCAGAAAAGAAAAAGAACAGCTCAGGAGAAACAAAGGAAACTGTTATCCTGCTATAAATAAACATTCAAAAGAAAGGCACGGTTGCAAGCTGAAAGGCAGCTGAGACAAGAATACATGAAACTTATATGGAAAAATGTACAAAAGTCACTTAGCAAATACGAGGGATACCCAAGCCCTACAACACAGGTAGATCTGTGGCACCAATTACAAAGAAAAATGGTAACATTAATAGTAGAATCATGGGGTGGTTTAAGTTGGAAGGGACCTTAAACATTGTCTAGCTCCAACCCCTGTGCCACAGGCAGGGACACCTTCATCTAGATCAGGTTGCTCAAAGCCTCATTCAGCCTGCCATTGACCACCTCCAGGGATGGGCATCCACAACTTCTCTAGACAATCTGTTCCAGTGCCACACAGTAAAAAATTTCTTCCCAATATCTAATCTAAATCCTACCCTCTTTCAGCTTAATACCACTCTCCCTCTGCACTGCACTCCCTGATAAGGAACTCCTCCTCGGCTTTCCTGTTTGTCCTGATGTTGCCGTTTCTCTTGTTTCAGCTTCAGTTAGTAAGTGCTAAGGACATAAAGGATACCCCCTCTTCCAGATATCAAGGAAATTTAATCACCCAGATGAAGTCACTGTTTGAAATGCATCTAAATAATTCAGTTTTGAGCCACAGTTCCTCAAAGACAAGTCTCACAACGAAGAGATTACTTTATATTGTCCAAGCACCACTCCAAGAGGGACTTGGTAAATCACTTTTCCACTGTTGCAATCCTGATATAATAAAAGAAAATATAAAAAATAGTATTACTTTGACTCCTTTGCTTTTTTTTTATCAGCATAAGGGAAAAGATATCAAAACAAGCATTTATAAGAAAATTTGTAAAAGCATATCAGCGAGATTAATATTTATTAAGAGAGAATCACATTAAAAATACAAGCACCATACCCATTTATAAACTTTCACATAATTTCAGAAAAGACAAAGTTTCTGTCTCTAATTTTCAAATACAGAAATACGTTCAGCTCAGTGTAAAAGTCACAAAAGTAAACAGTGTTTGCTTGCCACCCTTTTGTATCAGATATTTTCCAGCTGCATAATTCAGTACTTTTCTCTGAGCTTTCTGCACAGTGAAGTGAATTCCATCACACAGTATGGCAGCAACTGACATTATTTTATTCATTCACATTCATATAAGGTGTGTGTATGCTGAAAACTGATGCTTGAAAAACACTCAGACACACACAGATATTCCTTGAACTGAATTGTAAGCCCAAGTGTAAGTTAAAAAAATATCTAATTCAGACTCTTCAAAGGAGCCTTCCTTCCTATTACACAGAAAGAGAAAGAGATTTATAGCACTTTTAAAGGTTCATCAGCTTGTTGTGAACAAACTGCAGGAAGAAGCAACACAAGCCCATGATGTGTCTTTGTTAAATATAAAAAAGAGAACTATTATTTCCTTGAAAACAAATGGTTACCGAAGTAAGGTACTATTCTATATAGAATTTCTGGAAGACTAAAAGCCATTATAATTCTTGAGAGGGGCAGGAAGGAATACCACAGAGATCTTTGAAACGATGGATGGCAAAAATGTAAAGCAGTTAAGGACTGTTCAGTCTTGAAAGAACATGGCCATCAGCCAGGAGCAAGTTGAAAGCTAAAGGACACATTTCCTCTCTCAGTGCATAGTTACAATCTGTGGAGTTCATTGCCAACTGATGTAAACTGTAAAAGTTCATGCGGGAGGTTCAAAAAGCAAGAGAGATAAAGGTATATAAGAAGTTAGTTTTCCCTTGAGCACTGCCGCAACTTTCACAAAAAGAGGTGCTTCACTGGGCAGAGTTTGGAACATATTCTCCAAATGCTTGAACTGTTTGAATGGACCTTCTTAGCCATCTGGCAACAGCCACTGTAAGACGGGATAGTGGGTAGGTAATTCCCTACTCTTCGTCACACAACAAAGCAACATCCATATTATACTGTACACCCACTGGGTTTTTGTAAGACCATATGTTATCTGGAACAAATTTTCAGTGCCACATGTGCTACTCCCTTCCCAAGATGACAGTTTCCAGCTATTAGTTTTCAGTATTCTGTCTGGAATCACGTGGCTTTTATGCACTGCAGCCTGTCTGTATCCTCAGCTATGGAAGCTGCTCACGTATTGGACATATTAAAGACTTTGCTCATCTTTCTCCTTTGCAGAGCCAAATTCAGGGTTTTGAAGAGAGTGTCCTTGTTGTTCAGAACATTGTAGCGATTCACTTCCACTAGCCTGTTGAAATCATATGGCTCAAAGGTGAAATTTAATGTACGGTAAGGAGAATCTTTTGACTCAATGACGAAGTCACCAAAGGATTTCTCTTCTTCTGACTCACGTTTAACTCCTGCAGCAAGGAGAAAAGAAAAAAAACAAACACACACACACATAAAAAACAGTTGCAGTAGACTCATTTTAGCTGGATTCTGCAAGTAGGATAATCACAGATAATTCCATTGAACTTTAACTTTTTCCCCAAAAACTCAGGATCCAAAATGCTTAGAAGCTGAAGGTAAAGTATTATCCCTCTTTCTACTTCCACTAGACTCCAAGATACAAGACTAAAATACAATTTCATTGCAATATATTGTTTAAGGTATCCATGAGCCATATTCAAATTAAACACCTTGAAAGCCTATATCATTTATGAGGAAATGCAGCCAGAGCCTGGTAGTCATTTTAGTATTAAAATGGATAGCATTAATAGAGTGCCTTACATTTCCCTTGCCTGCAGCAGTCCTGCACATTCTTTCCTATGTATTCCAAAGGTTTTCCTCAGGATGTTGTGTTCTCCCACCATGGGTGAAATAGGACATGGAATTTTGTCTGTCTCTTCCTAAAGGACTCTCTCGTCCCAGTGCACTTGTTTGACAGACTAAGGTGGGCCTTACAGTCTCTATTAATCCCATTAAATGAAGCAAATATCATTTTTCACTTAACCAAAAGCACACACCACTTAGCACTGAGTTACGTGATCTGACATCTATGTTGGTCACCAACACTTTGCAATTTAGTGGTTTATTCATATCCAATAAAAAATTTAACTTAGTACTTAATCTGAATTATAGTGCTTTCCTATATATTCAGAATAACTGGAAGTAACAAAATCAGATATTATGGCAGAAAGGTTCAGAAAGAAAAAAATATCTTGCTTAATGTTGATTCTTTCAGCCTTTCAACTTTTTTTTTCTTGGTTTTTTTTTTTTTTTTGCTTTTTAGCATCTCTTCTTATTCTCCCTTCCAAAAAAACAGTGGAAGCTGATTCCACCTTAAATGAAAAGAGCAATTTAGTAATTACAGAGTAATACTATGAAGAAAGAAAGGAGGGACACACAGTGCCCACTGAATTTTCCCTGTCAACTCATCCAAAGGATTGTAAAAATAGCTATTTGAGACACAGCTCCCTTACCTGGAGCTTTGTATTTCTGGAAAGTGTCATTCACCAGTGGGAAATGGAGCACAATTGGAGCCTTTGGATTATTATAATCTACAAACAAGTAACACTCTTTCGGCTTCTTTTCATCTTCCTCACTTAATTTGATTTTTGGAAAAGGAATTTCCCGCTCCTCACAGTATTTTTGAGTCAGCTCTAAAACCTGTTGTCAAAGACCAAAAACAATTTCAAGAGAATATCAGCCACACCTCTAAGATGATCCAACTCCAGTTCTCAAAGAGAGAGCAACTTTCCCAAAAAATAAAGAATGATAGAAATCCACCTTCTAAATGGAAGAAACAATTTTTATGGTTGGTGATACAGAATAATGAAGAGCAGAAACAAGAACTGCTACATAACATGAACAGTTTGCAGCTGAAGCTTTTTAGCTTTTGTTACTCTAAATATATTCACCTTGACTTTTCCGCACTTAAAAATAAGCACTTATGTATACAGGAAATAACTTGGCTGCATGAAGAGAATCACCAAGAGCCACTCTTCCATTAGAAGCCTGCATCTAATTAACAAGGATCGTATGAGCTAAGCAAATACTCTTATATTGGGTAGCAATCTATTTAGGCTTCTGAAAAGTTTTTAATCTTATTATAGTTGTCACTTTCCATTTCTTCATGACACTCACAGTAAAATGCATAGTACAATAATAGTTGAAAGAGGTAAGGATTTATTTTAATGTCCTCTTTCATTAGTGTTTGTATTCAACATCAGCTAATGTACTGTCATGTGAATATGATTCTGTGCTTTATCCTTATGTAATAATACTCAGCTGCATCTCTCACCTCAAATGGAGCTTCCCAGGAAAAATTGAATGACAAGATGACATCCACATCCCTCTCCGGCTGAAGCACCAAAGGAAAGGGAGAGTTGATAGAAAAGCCACCATCCACTAAGTATAAGCTCTCTTCCATAGGGGTCAGCTGGTTGGGAAACGCATCCAGATGAGTGCCTGGAAGACACTCCAAGTAGCACAAGTAACTATAATGATTCATTATACACCTTGTGGTACAAGCAACAAACAAAGCTTATGTTTGGGCTATAAGAAATAAAAAGACATTTCAATATAAACATTCACCTAAGACTGATCTGTAAAGACCGGTGAGGAACATGCCTTATATGACAGAACATACACAGTAGATCAACTTTTTTGTAAGAAGAATTAAGTCCCCTGACTTTAGCGGTCTTCAGTGGTACGAAGTCAAGCTCACTTAAGTGAACAAGTTCAACTGTTATAGAAAATTAACACACTTCTATATCCCAGATACACATAGACTCATTTACCTCTCCAAGCAACAAATTTCTTGATGTTAACATAATCTTTATGAAGATACAATCCCTTCATGAAGTTGAAGGTTTCTCCACATGTGACCCGGGACTTGAAGAAATCCTGAAAAATTTGTAACAAAGGGCCCCCAGGTATAACCAAACGAGTCTTCAGTCGTGTAGGATCTCGGAAATGGAATCTTCGGCAGTCATCTGCAGAAGCCACAAAAGGATGCAGAATACATAGACAATGCTTGTCCAGCTCCAGTATTTTTTATTATTTAACCAGTTGTCTTAAGGCTGAATTTGTCCTCTAATAAAAAATTTTTAAAATTCTGTCCTCTAATAAAGAGTACTGTAATGAAATTTAAATGAACTGCATATTCTATAGTTGGATAATTTACCTGCCCTGTTTAAAGGAACAGCATTATTCATAAATCATTGCCCATATTCATTTTAAAGACACACAAAGAAATTCTCATAACCTAGCGATGACCACTGTCATCACATAGAACAAGTCATCCACACAATAAACATCTCCCTCCAGTACTTACTACCACTTACTTACTACTTGTAGAGTTATACCTATCCACCTGAGCACCTCTCAGCCTTTAATATACTTCCTTTCCACTGCTAGAGAGGCATCGTAAAAATGGAGAACAACACAAACATGCAACCAGTTTATCCCAGCTTGCAAAAATCAGGCTGAGGGAACTGAAAACTTATTTTCCACATCCTGCTTAAGATTCCAGCTTCTATTCTTCCTCTTCTCATGATTAAGACCCCCTGCACTGCAATATGCATTTAAGACAGCTCCCAGAACAAGCCCAAATTTATAGTGATTCAGATATAGATTTTTTTTAAAAAGGAGGAAGAGAAGGAATACTGAAAAATTATAATTACTCTCTTCGCCATATGTGTGAAGGATGGGAATAATATACAGTAGAGAGATCTGTCAAAATCCATCCTTTATGCTAATCTTGAAAATTACACACAGCATATTTGAGTCATATTATTTGTATGATCATCCCAATACCAGGAATCTTTTGAAAAATCTTACTGTTTTAATGTACGTTCTTACCCACAACTTTGATAACATCTTTGAAAGAATCTAGAAAGCCTAGTCCTATACCAACCACCTTGAGACAGATATCATCCAAGCTTGCAGCAAAGGCACTGCCCCACATTCCTGTAAGAGAAATATTGAAAAATGTAGTACTCAAAAGGCTTTTCCCAGTGTTATCAAAAGCCATTTGTCATGGGGGTGGGCTGTCACTTGATCTCTACTACTGTAACAGTTGATGTTTGAGTTTAAACCTTTGAGTTAATCATGTGACAAATTCTAACAGTAATATAATGTAAAAAATTCTCCAAGAGGAAAGGTCTTCTATCAGCAAGGGAAAGATGGCAAGAGAATGGGAAGGCCTAAAGCAGAAGTTGTTGATGGATAGCTCCTAACTGTCTTCTTACAGACTGAAGATATCAGATTGTAATACTGTGAACCTACACCTAAACCTTCGGAGAAAATTTTGATATCTTTCTCTTCAAATTCTTCAGGAGAGACAAAAAGGCACTGGTTTAAGTTGATGAGTCTTTAAAGTAGAGTAGCTCCTTTCCATCCCACCCATTTTATTCATTACTATAAGATCATACCCTGTAGAAAACAAATCCTAGGCTCTGGACGTTTCTGGATGAGTCGTCCCATGAAGAACTCACTGTCAAAGTTCTCTGTTCGGACAAAAGCTCCATATTTGCGAAATCCAACTTCATAAGGAGTAAACTCACACCATTCTAAGAACAAGTCAACAGGATATTTACTCATTTCGGAGTAAACATGGGTGAAAATACTTATTTGATTTCTGTTCACAGAACCTCCCTTCTTCCGAACTTTTGGGGGAAAAAAAAATCCCATCGTGACTTTGTTACTGCAGTAATAACCTGCCTATTTTCCTTCCACTTCAAACCCTGATAGCTCTCTCTTCTACAACAAATGGAAGCTAGTTCACATTTCTTTGCCTTTCTTCACACTACTTACAATCTCTCAGCAACTATTAAAGTATTGACTTGAAACCTCAATTGACCCACTGCGTCAGACTTCATTGCCTGTTTATTGAAATGCCCTCTCATGCTTGAGTTATCCACAGATATTTGCAAATCAAATTCACTGTCATACACACACAATCCTCCAGAACAACACAAACCAAAAAGTCACATAATGGTACACAGTTGGTCGCAAGCATTCGTGTTCATGTCTCATTGTATCTATTCACACCTGTTGCACAGTATTTAAAGATTTGTGTGACCTGGAATAGGATTGACCTTCATTTTTCACTGTAATTGTATAACCAGCAAGAATCCAGGCTGCTAAATATCACAATTTCGATGATGCATGCTACAAGGTTGCCAATCATCATTTTACATGAATCCTACATAAAAGTTCTCAGAGAACACAAAAGAAAGAAGGTCACCTAATCACCAAGAACTTCAGTTCTCCCATTCAGACAGAGACTCATGTATTGTAAGAATCTTCCCTCTTAGCTCCTGAAAACTTCAGGCAATTTCTAGCAAAGTATGTGGAATGAACAGCAGAACTGAATCTTGTTCCTCTGTTACAGCCATGATGAAGACATTTGTGATAATACACTGCCAATCAGTATCCTATTGCCTCTTGCACTCCTAGCTTGAGCCACGTTCCCTGTTGTCAGCTACTCACTACCCATGGAACTGGATAGGTCAAAGGAATTTATGGATTTTAGCAAACAAAAATAAATTTGCCATGTTCATACCTGCAAAGTCACCACTGCTAATATTGGGTCTCACATTGACAGCTGCATAGATAGGATAGGGGTTTTGGCCCCATTTCACAGCTTCTTGCTGATCAGACAGCTTTGATGGATCTTCCTGGTCACAAGTAAAGAAAGAGAAGCACACTTAAGTCAGATAAGTTCTGTACCCATACTTTGATAATATTAAGACGTTGCATAGCATTTCTGACTAACAACACTACTAATACAAACTCTTTTTTTCCTCCCTCTGTCCACACATCTGGTTAGATTTTTGCCAGAGTATTTCTGCAGTTGCATGTTTAGAATGTTGGGTGTTATTAATAAGCTAGTTCTTAATAAGCTAGTTCTTAATAAGCTAGTTCTTAATAAGCTAGTTATCCCTCTGATTTCTTATTTCAGTTGTTATAGTAAATACTGCACAGTAACACTGTTTTGCGAACCAATATCATTCTTTCTTAGGCTTAAGCTAACCAATACAAAAGCCCTTAATTTAACAACAGTCATTCCAAGTAAACACTATGTTTTTCTATAGCACTGATCTAATTCAAAGCTCTTTACCAAAGAAGGCTGCGAGGAAACCTGGGGCAAAAAGAGACAAAAACCCCCGTTGTTTATCCAACAACACTATTCCAAAACAGCTCACAAAGCTGGAGGGTAGTTGGGTTTTTTCGACACCCAACAAGTAGGAGAGTAGAGCGCCCACCTGGAGGGCAAACATCAGTACACATCCAAACGTGAACGCTTTTACCTTCTGTTGTAGGAAATATTCCACAATAAGGCCCCACAAATCTGTAAAGGAAACTTTCCGTCCACTAATCTCCATTGCATTCAGCTCCTGGAAATAGTATTTCAGCCGTTCTGGGGAAAATGCCCCTGCCTTGCTGCTGGACATGGTACTCTGAGCATTTCTGATTGCATCTTGAAGGTCTTTCTGTGACCATTCAGGGTCTTGATACAGTGTTGATAAACACCTGAAAATGCTTATATTAGTGTCAGCAGTAATCATGACCCTCATATAAACAATCATTTTAGCTAGTTATTATTAATGTTGTTGCACTTAACAAAAAGCTTGAGAAATCTCGCTAAAAGATAAAATATCGTGAAGAGAAAAGAGACCATAATAACAGATCTCTGAACTCTAAAATCTGCTGAAAATCCTGACACCCACAGGACAACTTCATCCTGATTGCTAACATACCTTTCAAGGATGTTCCAAGCAGCATATGCTAGCACACTTAAGCTAGTTCATAAATAGAATCATCGTATCACTAGCTTGGAAAAGATCTTTTCAATTATCAAGTCCAACCATTCCTATCTGCCACTAAACCATGTCTCTGAGCACCTCATCCACCCGTCTTTTAAATATCTTCAGGGATGGTGACTCAACCACCTCCCTGAGCAGCTTGTTACAGTGCCTGATGAACCTTTCTGTGAAAAAAATTTTTCTGATATCCAGTCTGAACCTCCCCTGGAAGAGCTTGAGGCCATTCCCCCTTGTCCTGTCCCCTGCCACTTGGGAGAAGAGGCCAGCACCCACCTCTCTACAACTATAACTTTCTACAACTAAAATGAGTTAACTCCAGGCCATAACAATCCTAAGAGGCTGGCTAACAGCAAGGGTGCTACTGCATATTGCAACAGAGGCCACAGCTTTCATCAGAATACGGGTCTGATTAAATGAGAAACTAGTTTGCACACTATTGACTATCCACATGAACATTTTGGAAGTCTATCCATGAATCAGAAGAGGCAGGGCTAGATCACAAAGCTAGTGGAAGACTACTAGGTACATAGGAATTAATTTAACACACAAAACTCTGGAAGGAGGGATTATACCGTCAGGTTGCATAACTCCTCCGTGAAATCATTTCACAAAAACAATGCATACTGATGAGGAACGATTTCACCACAAATTCCAAGAACTGAGCTACTGAAACTTTCTAGCCCTGTTTAACATTTCAGCACATTGCTCCAGTTCATCAAAGAGCAAGCCAGTGCTTCTCCTAAGGTTCAGCTGCATACGATATTTTGGAAGGTGGTAACATAGCGGTCCACGTGGACACGTTTCCAGTGACTTCCATCACCCCAGTTATCTCCTTGTTAAGAGCAAGTAAATGGGTAAAGCCTTGAAGCTAGGGCTCTAAGGGAACACACAGCTGTTTTATTCATGTAATACAGTCTAATATTTAACTGCCAGGCTTGCAAAAACAGTAGATTCATAAATTTAGACAGTAGCTGTATGGCTTAGAAGTGATAATGGATCTCTTGGAATCTTCAGGATCCCCATGAGAATTCACAGGTGAGAACTGTGAAAATATTTCACTTTGTTGTCTGTTTACAGACGGTACAAATGCAGTTCTGGCCTTTTTTGCATCAATGCTAACATATTCACCTCTAAGCTTCTGGAATCAATTCTGCATGTAACTTACCAAGTAGAGCCAGAAATCCCACACAGATATATTGCAGCATCCAAAAGGCCCAGCTGCTGAAGCCCAGCAAGACTGCCATAGAATGATGTCAGTGCTCTCATCCCACCTCCAGACCCCAGTACTGCTACAACTGGAACCTGCAGGCAGCAAAACTCTGAAGTCACAATCACAGACATTTGAATTGCCAATAAATTACAGAACTAATCCCATTTAAATCTCATTCTTAAAAAAAGAAGAAATAAGATCTCTATTTATATTTCAAGTAATTTCAGCTTTGATTTCAACTGCAACTATCTCTACTTTGTAACTGAAATATATTGTCTACTAGTAAACGTTGCAGTGTCGTGTTAGGGGCAGTCACCAAAATTGTTATATTTACTGTCACATATTTCTTTACATGCCATACAATACATACATTAGAGTAAAAAAGCAAAGGAAATAATTCTTCTAACAGGACCTAAAGGTCACAGAGTAAGGTATTAGGCTGTCTAGATATAACAGTTTTCTCAAATCATCAATTAGGAAGCTGTTTGTGTGGTCTGAGCTCCAATTTAACATTCTGAAACAGACATTTCCATCACAATTCAGAGCTCAAAACCTAGACAGAAGATTTAATTAAAGAAGGTACATATATTCTTTTTTTTTGTTCCAAAACACACACAATCCCCCTCAAAATTTTAGAAATGTAACAACATTTGAGACTTCAGAACTGAAATGTCATAGGGATCTATCTCATGCCACAGTGAACACAAGCCATTTTTTTCTGTTGGTTACAGACAATACCTAATTATCAACAAAGCATAAAGAGTTTTATGAATCTCACTACAGCACTTGCTCAATACCTCATCACTTGGAGGGGATTCTTTTAAGTGAAGGGTCTTCCTTAGTGCTTTAGAAACTATTTTCTTCCTTTTGTCCAAAAATTCTCTCTCCTCTTTACAGAGGTCAAAACCCAGACGTATATCAAGATCCCACGAGCTGCAATAGAAATTAAGACAAAAAAAAGCCCAAAATTTTGGAAGATTTATAATTACCAGGAAAAAGCAACTTCTGTGAACACACAGTATAGGTGTTGATCTGAATCATTGGGTCAAACTCTGAAGTTTTAGTGTATATCTATACACCAGCTATTTTGTAACAACAGTTTTTGAATCAAAATTAAGAACTTCTCCCTATTGTATTTGTCCCTTAACATCTAAACAGAAAGTTCATGTCAAGCAGCATTCAGACTAAGCTTCAGGAATTTCATAAAGCAAAGATTCTCAGCAGGTGAAGAAGATTGTACAATGAGCAACCAAATTCACCATACTGACATGGATGGAGAAATGAGGGGAAGAGAAATTTTAAAACAGAAGTTTCTGAACCTGAGAGGCAGAAGGGAACAATTGAATACCAATAAACTTGCTATGAGATTGTGAAAGGGAAGTAGAATCTTCAGTTAATGACTCTGTACCAAATGACCCTATCAATTTAATAGCCACCTGCTTGGTTTTACATGCTATTCTTTCATTAACACTCCTTTCTTGCATCCTTCTATTTTATAGTTCAAGATCTTCACACGCTGAGAAATCCTTTCCTATTTGTCAGTACAGCACTGCACATATTCTGGGAACTATCTGTAACTAAAAAAAAACCACTTAATATTTGCACCAGCTACTTTACATTTAAACATCAGGAACATAAGATTTGTTCAGATTTCAGAAAGACTAACACCAATTCTATAGGTAGTATCTGTAAAGTGAAGAGACACAGCCTTCGGGATTAAAATAACCAAAGAGATTTTTCTTTAATCTATCCCAAGAGATCAATGGAGACAACAGACCTCCCCAGAACAGCAGAGCTCTTTCACTGCAAGAATAGAGGTCTTTTCTGATTTTTAGAGGTTTTTGAGGTTCCCACTCACCTCTCTTCAGTTTTCAAACTCATATCCAAACTTTGCCCCTGTGAAAAGGGAAAACATATCTTGCAACTGATAGCAGCTACACAGAGGGAATTATGATGTGAATGGGGTCACTTGATAATAACGAGAACAGTACTCTCATTCACAGAACTACACCTTCGGGATACCTTTCACTTGCACCAATTTCAGACATTTTTAATAGCCTCCACAAAAAGTAAAAATGTACTCAGAGAGCAGGGTGGAAAAAATATTCTGCTGCAAGCTTCTTGCTTTTCTCCTCCTCTGATATTTTCCTAACAGACTTTTGCTTGAAAAGTGATGAATTTCATACTTATTTTGCAAGACCCAACCATGAAAGTATTTGTAGAAGAACTGCACTGAGTAATCTTAGTATTTTATTCTAGATAGGAGTGCCAGTTTCCTGGCTAAGAATCATGGGCAGCTTAGCATTCAAATTGCCTAGAGGAGAGGGGGGAAAACGTTACCCTAATCATGTTAAAACAGGTAAAAAATGTTAAAATTACCTCTCCCAGAGAAACGATTCTATCAACTTCTTGTCCAATAGGAAGGGAATTAACTGGTACAGTTCCCAGTCCCAGAACCGTAGTATGCTCTTCAATATCAGGGTTCACACCATCCTAATAAAAACAAAAAATGTCACTTACGCTCTCTAGAAAAAGGTTAAAGATATGACTTTCCTATGTCAAAACAACAAATAATCCTTCAGATCATTATAACTAAATCTTTCACAAAAGTCTAGGGTTTTTCAAGTTCATCCTGCTCTCTGCTTAACAGATCTTTGCTGGGATTATTCCTGTCGCTTTCTTTTTCTGTTGCTGGTTTGTTGTTTTCTGGTTTTGGGTTTTTTTTTAAATTTAGCTGCGCCACAAGCAAAAAATCTGCAACTCAAAACATAAAATTGCCCTCCAAAAATAGATGTGTTCTCACAAGTGTCAAAAATCTCATGAAAGTTTTATTGTCTCCGAAGCAGGATTTGGAAAAGATACCAACAAGGCAACAGTGTTAGACATACAGAAGAAGTGCCACAAAATAGGAAATGATAGCTTTAGAGGTAAATGGGAGCATATAATTAAAAAAAATCATCTTTATAAGCAGAGCAAATTAAATGAAATCTTTGCATTTCCTCCCATGTTGTATTAGCAAGTAGCTAGCTCTCTTCATACAAAGCCATGTGCTGATGCCTAAATTTATTAGAGGCATATTTAAAAAAACCTCACATCACAGGGCCACACTTAAACCTACACAGCCTCTCAGGTGGGCTGGAGCCTTTACACCCACCACAGACTTCAATCCTTGGAAGAAGACAGGACCTTAAAGATGTAATAAGTCAGATAAGACAGATAAGGAACCACCTTCACATTTCACAGATGTTTTCTGACCAGAAATAGTTGTCTTGCGTCCAGTGTCCCTCTAAGCCCACTGTCCTCCAAACAGGGTCAAGTAGCATGCATTTAGGCACACCGCAAACAACATTTCTCTGTTTCTGGCACTCTCCTATCTCTGATAAGAGATGCTGGATGGCTTTGCGCTGTATGCCAGCTCTTAAAGAAGTATGTTCTGCTAGCTACTGAGGGTGCATTTTTTGACTGCTTAAGTCCAAGTCTCTCTCTTCTGCTTATGTTTACTGCCCAACATACCCCATTGCAATGCTACTCTTCTATATTTCTTTTTGTATTTTCTTCTCCACAGCTGCCTTTAGACCAGTCAAGATCACCATCTGCGTTCATGCTACCCAGCTGCTTGTGGAGATTAAGAATGAATAGTTCCCTTGCTCTCATTTTTGGTGCCTGGCTATACTGGGAACAGTCATCACAATGAATATTAAGTCACTCCTATGGGACATACATTGCATGGGAAGCTGTAGAAACTGTGAAGTGATAGACAAAGATAAACAAACCTTTTCAAATGGCACATGCTCTACAAGCTTCTAATAGAAAAGACCTCCTATAGAGTAACTCAATAGCTGAAAGTAAAGATTTCATCATGTAGCTAGTATGTGCAGATCCAGGGGTTTTTTTCAACCCTCAAGCCTGAATAGATTTTATTGTTGGGAAGTGTACAATTTTAAGACAAGTTCACCTCCTTACTCACTCAAAGATCTAATGAAAACCCCAACATTTTTATTCAATTTTTTAAATAAAAAACAGTAGCGTGCAAAAAGAAATGATAGAGAAAAACTTATCTTTCTGCCCATAGATTCCTAATACATAACCAGAAAAATAATACATCCATTGAAGACAGGTTTCCTGTTTTGATCTGAGCAGTTATAACATTACGGAGTTAAGTTTGTTCAAAGAGGTAAATCTGGAAGTAATGAGTAACCTTCAAACAGATGGTCTTTAGCACCACATACATGGAGTACTCCACAAGAAACTTGCTTTCAACATAAGCTTTTGACATCCACACATACCCGAACAATATACTCAAAACTAACATCCCTGAACATGTGAAGAAGTCCCTGCCCTTCTTGTGGTCAAATTAAGGCAGTTCAGCTTACATTTAAATGATGTGAATTTAGTCAGATGTGGGCTGTAAACTTTCTAGCAGCCAGTACTGATGCTAACCTGTAGGACAGATATGGTTTGCTCCAGCTGCACTTGCAGTTCTGGACACATTTCTTTATCCACATGAAAGACAAATGAGGTCCCATAATCCTTTTCATTGTCTGGTCTCCAAGGAATACACAACTGCTTCTCATATGCACCTGGAACAGACAGCTTGACCTCACAGCTCCCTGTGCATTAGAATAAGAAGTTTAGATCACAGAAACCATTTAAAAAATGTTGAAAATCAGATACTTTAAGTGTAGCTGAGACTATGTAAACACAAGCAAAAACTCCTGTGTGGTAGCCAGCATAAATGGCCCAATATTTTTCACTATTAAAACTAAAATCAATATTAACTTAAAAAGTCAATGTTGTAGTCAGTAAATAAAACCACACTGTCTGTACAGACAGAATCAAGTCTACCCTCTCTCCCAAGGAATAAACATGCTGAAGAGGAGGTCTGACAAACTCTGCAGATAGTCCTACCTTGCTGTTTCTCATTTGTTTTTTCCTCTTTGTTGACAGAGCCTTGTAGAGACAAGCAAGGATGAACCTATGAAAAGAAGAAACCAGTTCTGGTTATGAGACTTTAGTTCTTTAGTTCACTTCTTTGCTAAAGCTTAATTCACTTACTCTAGTAGTTCTAGTAGTTGTAGGTTTACAGCTACAAGCTGTCAAAAAAAACCCAAAACACCACTAAAGATTATTTTCTCTTTCAAATAAAGAGCAAGTTTTGTTTCAATAAGATGGGATTATTTGCTCTTGTTTCAAAATCAAAACCACCCTTCCTATTCGAGTTACTTTTTTTTTTCCAAACAGTACTTCAGAGTTACAAGTTCACAACAGCTGGGGGGTTTCTGTTGTTTTACTCTTTATTAAATGCATGCGTGAGTACCTGTTCAGAACCTGTTCAGATCCAAGCAAGCACTTCATAAATTCTGCCATGACTCTGTCCTGGATTGTCCATGTCCTCATGAAATTTAGTCTCTCACACCATTCAATCATCAGCTTCCCTTCTAGGACAGCAGATGAGATACTTAAATGGTCATGATTGATCTAAAAGATAAGCAACTACTCCACTGCTTGAATGTAAGACTGATTTGCCAAGGCAAATAGGAACACACTCTCCTGTAAAATAGTTTGCAGAACTATGCTATTAAATGCCACCATTTTTTTCCTGAAAAAATGTATAAACTCTACATTTCAAGAACAATGAACTCTTTCCCATTCCTTTGAGGGGAGAAAATATGTGCTACGCCTAGATCTTTAATGTATAGAACACCAATTTTCTTGGACTGACTGCCCCAAGAGAACAGACAAATCCCACAGGATAAAACCAAAAGATAAATGGCACTGAAAAAAAGGATAGAAATAATAGCTATTAAGACAAGAAGGGGGACTATGCCTGGCCAGCATCTAGGCTAGAATCTTCAGTATAATCTGCAAGACACACTAGCCTCCTAAAGACATTTTCCATTTATATCTTTTAAAACATCCCTGCCTGGGAGAAGAATAAAAACACAACCCTTGCTGTGAGCTCGTGTCAAGTTTTAAAAATTAAGGAAACTTTTTAAACCAGAAAATTAAAAAAAGAGAGGTAGATGCTGAAGATAATAGAAGCTATTTTGATGCAGGAGTTGAATTCTCACCAATTCTTATCCTCTCGCTACTAAAAACCTACCCTTAGCAGTAAACCCCAACACATATGTAATTGACTTCCATGTACTTACCACAAGGACTCCATTGGTCAATACCTCTATAGGAGCATCTGAACTGTGAAAGGAAGAGAATTAATGCAAATAAATTTGGGGTTTATTTCGCTTCATCCTACTTTGCAAACTAACTGCCTAGATAAGAGGTGGGGGAGAAGGGTCCTCAGAGCAAGAGATCTATGCAAACTAGACTGACATCAAATAGATTTCCCTTCACAGAACAATGAGGGGAAAAAATACTAAAGAAAAAATTCCACTGCAACTATAAGCATGTGCTGTGAGGTCTCCCCAACTCAGTTATTTTCATAACCTAGACAAAAGCTGAGCTTAGACAGACTATCAGATAGACAAAGTATTCAGTCATTTATATTGCAATGTTAATTCTAAGTATTCCACTTATAAGTGACTCATCCACAAAATGTTTGTTTCCTTTGCAGCACTGGGATTCCCATTAAGTCTAGCAAAGTTGTATTTCTTCTTTGGTTCACCAAAAATTTTTGTGACTGTAGCTTTAAGGATATTTGTGATCAACCATTGGCAAACCAACTTGAACACCACAGAGAACACATTAGCATTATTATGGGCAAGATAGGGAAAGCAACTAAGACATGTATCAGCAGAGAACAAGTTCATTCAGCTCTTCAAGTAATACTCACCATTTCTCCAAGTAGAACTCTACATCCAGCTCTTCATTAGCCTTTGAAAAGGAAAGTTGAACACAGGTGACCCTTGATCTTAAGTATGGTTATGAGAAGTTTTTCAGAGAGCTTTCTTCCTGTATAGTAATTATTATAGTAACTATTTTTGTCCCAATTAAATTTTTGAAAGTTTAAATTTATGCATTTTGCTGTTGTCATTTAAACTCTCTTCCCTCCCCGGGCACATCCTATATGACTGGACACATCTATGTTTGAACAGACAAGCACATGCAAGTGAGAATTGGCTCTCAGATCTACTAATAAACAAAACCACCTTCTTCTGGCTCAAGTACCACTGCAGCGCCATCTCTTTAAACAGCTTCTACATGAGGCTTTGGGCTTCCTGCAATTTATTTTTTCACTAGATTGCACTCTTAGCTCATTGCTGCCTTTGTCTTGTACAGACTTTGATCCAGCCATTTTCTTCCCTGCCACAGCACACAATAAGTGCTTGGTACCAGACCTAATGCAGCTTTTAAAATAACCAAGTAGAAGCCAATCTGGGTAATTCTGTCTACTGAAACTGAATTTTCCAGTTCTATAATTACTGATCAAGATGACTTAAACATTCAGCAAACAGAACAGAGATAGTGGGAACGAGAGAGTAACTAAGTCTCTTTACATGATCACAAATCATTGAGTACCTATGATACTAACCAACACCTCCCTGCTAACTGCATACTAGTCAGCCTGCTTCTGACCACATCATTAGCACTGAAGTCCAGTTTCTCAAGAAAACACATTAGCTCACCTTTTATCCAGACCTATTGTAGCAGCGTGTTTGAGGCACTTACAAAAAAAGATGAGACTGGTGACATGGTTTGAGCTATGTAAAACAAGCTGTCTTGTGGCAAGTCCATAAACAGGTGCACAGGGACTGAGAGCAGCTTATAGGCACCTATGTCACCCACATGAAGCAGAGTTTAAGTGTAACTGAATCCAAGTCAGGGAAAGCAAGACCTTAGGCTTTTGATTTGTTAAATATAAAGGTAAACTTTTCAACAATCAACTTCTTCACTGCAAACTGATGATGGTCAATTAAGTAAAACAGTCTGCAGTGTCCTAACTGACTGCTGACTGCAAATATGTTTTATTTTAAGCCCAGTTTATGCCCCTCTAGTCTCCTGAAAAATCAATTCCCTTTAAAAGTGTTTTAACACCTTCTGAAAGATAGCAGTCATGCCAAGTTTCATTTAGTGAGCATCCCAAAGACTGTGGTGCACACACACAAAATAAAAAACAGCCTAGGGATTTTAGAAACTTCTCAGATGTCAGTAAAATGCTGTCGTCATCTGCTGACTCTTTTTCTCCTTCTGGCTTTCGCAACACAGACAGATGAACCAGCATGTACGGACAGATTCCTGTAATGAAGAGCTGCAGCTATTCACCATTGACCTGGGAAGAAGCCAGAAACTAACCTCAGGGTTCAGTCTGAAAGTGCGCAACAGGGGCTGACCCAGCTTCATGCCCCCTACATCAAAGACGATAGATGTGAGTTCATCGCTGATGAGCACATCCTTATCATAGAGTGTCAATTCCAGAATGTTCTAAAACCAAACAGAAACAAACAGCCTCAGATGAAGAGACAGAAACACTTCCACACACCTAAATACCTGTATAAAGTAGACACTTTACACTTTAATCGATACCCTTCCCCTTTCACATTCCTGAAGGGGATTCAATATTTCCAGCAAGAATAACAGCACAGTTAAGCAAAAAGCTCTAGTTCACAGTGTTTAGCTGAAAGGTTTTCTGGGCTTCCTAAGTAGAGAGACACCCCAGCTGAATGCATGTGGCAGCACTCTCCACAAGCTTGAGTCATAGATTTGCCTGAGGAAGCGATAACAATTTCCATTCTTTCAGCACGATTCAGTCCAGGATGTTATAGGGACCTATCGCTTCCTGCTCAGCACCAGCTCAGAGCAGGCAACCTAGCAGAAACTAACTGAAATAGACTAAATAAGCAGATACAGCACCCAAAAAAATGGCCCTGCAGCAACTAGTCTTTAAGAAGGCAAGACTGAACTTAGAATTGTGCTGGCATAGCCTTGCAGCAGTAACCAGACTGAGGCCTCATAATCCTGCAGGGGAAGAACAAGCTCACATGCTCTAAAGCTTCGTTTGCTGTTTTCTTACCATTTAAGTCAATTATCATTCCAGCTTTGTCACCAACAATTATAGAAAGGTACTTCAGTGAGGGGCATAGTTTCTTGTTACTAAGCACATTATTCCAAAGCCTAGGATGTTATTCAAAGCAAAAGTGCCATACTAAAACTTATCTTTTAAAGTACAGTTACCTTCCATCTACCATTAGTGTCTACTCTGAGAATGAATGCTGACAATCTGACGACTTTGTTTGGTACTCCAATAGTTCCTGCTCAGACAGCAGACAGATATACTGTGTTCAATAGCATGAATTTTGATTCCTCCATCACAGGAACTTATGAAAAAAAAATTACTGAATGAACTAAGTATCAAAGTGATTAGAAATTTAGCTTCCATCATCCTCAACCAGCCACTGGGCTCTGTAAGGCAAGTAGAGATACAAGAAGGCAACAGTCACACTGTGAAAGTAGAAGCAATCCTGGACCAGAAACTTGCTTTATCAAGGAATTTCCTTGAACTCTACCATGCAGTACCATAACTTCCCTTCCCTGAGTGACATTATAAGGAGGTTTATTGAAAATTCTAGCTGCAATTTACATGAGAGTTCAGTTACAAACTGATGTAGTTATCACTAGACACGAATAGTACAGCTTTCTCTACTACTGAAGATGATTGACACCTTACAAGCAACACTGGTTGTGAGAGTAACAACAATCCCTTGGTTTTCAATGAAGTATCAAGAGTAAATCAGTACACAAATGCAGGCAGGCCAACAAGCTCCATAAAGTTAACTCCTTACCTTGACAGCACTATGGATTCGATACTGGAAAGTTTCATTCCATTCCGGGTTATCAGAGTTGTCTACAACCCGAGTTTGGGAGACTATGGGAGATGCAGTGGGCAGCTTTAGTTCCACGTAGCAGTCTGCCTTGGACACTAGAGCAGAGAATAGAGACAGAAATATAACATCTTTAATCAAAAATACTATTTCCCATGAGCTCCTCATTTTCTAGATCTCATTGCATCACAGAAATGTGCAAATTCAAGGCTGAGCTTGTAAAGCAAAAATGTTTAATGAAATACACATCTTTAAACAGCAGCAAATTGAACATTAGGTACCTATATATTATTTTCTGGTTCATTGAAACCATAAAGCCCATCATAAGTGAGACTACTATTCAAAATGAACAACTTTCTGAAAAAGATTACTGTTGACATTGGGCCCATTGCCTCTTGTCCTGTCACTGGGCACCACTGAAAGGGTCTGTCTTCTTCATGCCCTCCTTTGAGAAAATTGTGCATGTTGATAAGATTCCCCTGAGCCTTCTCTGTAGGCTAAGCAGTCCCAAGTTCCTCAGCCTTTCTTCATATGAGAGATGCTTCAGTCTGTTTACAGTCATAGAATCATAGAATCACCAGGTTGGAAGAGACCCACCGGATCATCGAGTCCAACCATTCCTATCAAACACTAAACAATGCCCCTCAGCACCTTGTCCACCCGTGCCTTAAACACCTCCAGGGAAGGTGCCCTTTCACTAGACTCTCTTCAGTAGCTCAAGTATGTCTCATAGTGGAGCACCCAGAACTGGATACAGTACTCCGGATGCAGTTTCACCAGTGCTGACCTTGATCATCCTTGCAATGTTCCACCTAACACAGTCCAGGATACTGTTAGCCTTCCTTGCAGCAAGGTCACCTTGCTGGTCTATGGTCGGTCTTGCTGTCCACCAGGAGCCCCAGGTCCTTCTCTTGCAAAGCTGTTTTCCAGCCTATTGGCCCCCAGCACATACTGATGCACATGGTAGCTCCGCCCCAGATGCAGGACTTGCACTTCTAGTTGAGCTGCAGGATGTTACTGTCAGCCGACTTTAGTAGCCTGCCCAGGTCCCTCTGAATAGCAGTGTGATCCTTCGTTGTACCAGTCACTCCTCTCAGTTTTCTAACAGGAGCAGACTTCTGCCCCATCCTCCAAACCATCAACAAAGGTTACATCGCTACATACTGCCTCCCAGCTAGGCTTTGAATGACTGATCCCCGCCCTCTGAGCTCTGACATTCAGTCATTTTTCCATCCAAGTTCCTGTCTGCTCATCCAGTCCATACTTCATCAGCTTCCTTATGAGAATCTTATGGGAGATAGTGCCAAAAGCCTTCCTAAAGTCCAAGTAGGCAATATTCACCACTTTTATACCCTCGTCTCGTCTGTCCAAGAGCTCAGTTTTGTATTCCCTGAAAATAACTGATTGTCTCAGAGTCCTTCCTTCTTCCAGTTAATCATTGAAACATAGAAAGGTTTGGGATGGAACAGACATTAAATATGATCTACTTCTGTGAGCAGGGACACTTTCCAATAGATCAGGTTCCTCAAACCCTCATTCAGCCTGGCCTTGAACACCTCGAGGGATGGGGCAGCCACAACTTCTCTGGGCAACCACCTGTTGCAGTGTTTCTCCACCCTTACAGTTAAAAATGTCTTCCTAATATCTAATCTAAATCTCCCCTCTTTCATCTTAAACTGTTATCCCTCATCCTGTCCCTGCACTCCCTGATAAAGTGCCTCTCCTCAGCTTTCCTGTAGGCCCCCTTTAAGTACTGGAAGCTGCTATAAGGTCTCCTTGGAGCCTCCCTTTTTCTAGGCTAAACAAGACCAACTCTCTCAGCCTGAACTTGTACAGGAGGTTCTCCAGCCCTCTGATCACCTTCATGTCCCTCCTCTGGACTCTTAACAGATCCACACCCTTCCTGTGTTGAGGACTCCAGAACAGAACACAGTACTCCAGATGAGAACACATTCCAGGCTCATGTTGAGCTTCTCATCCACCAGTACCCCAAAGTCCTTTTCAGGGTTACTCTCAATCCATTCCCTGTCCAGCCTGCATTTGTGCTTGGATTGCCCTGACACAGGTGCAAGACCTTGCACTTGGTGTTGTTGAACTTCATGAGGTTCGCACAGGTCCACCTCTCAAGCCTGTCAAGGTCCCTCTGGATGGCATCCCTTTCCCTCCAACATGTCAACTGTGCCACACAGCTTGGTGTCATTGGCAGATTTGCTGAGGGTGCCTCAATCCCACTGTCCATGCCTGTGACAAAGATATTAAACAACACCGGTCCCAAAACCAACCTCCAAGGAACACCACTTGTCACTGATCTCCACTTGACCCATTGACCCCAACTCTTTGAGTGCAAACATCCAGTCAATTCCTTTTCCACCAAGTGGTCAAATTCATGTCTCTCCAATTGAGAGAAAAGTATGTCATGTGAGACAGCTTCAAATGCTTTGCACAAGTCTGCATAGATAATTTCAGTTGCTCTTCCCTTATCCACCAATGCTGTAGCCCCATCATAGGCCACCAGATTTGTCATGTACAAGTTGTTCTTAGTGAAGCTGTGCTGACTGTCACAAATCACTTCCTTGTTTTCCATGTGCCTCAGCTGAGTTTCCAGAAGGATCTGCTCCATGATCTTGCCAGGCACAGAACCCCAAGGTTTTCCTTTTTTCGTTTTTAAAAATGGGAGTCATGTTTCCCCTTTTCCAGTCAGTGGGAACTTCATCAGACTGCCACTTCTCAAATATAATGGATAGTGGCTCAGCAACTTCATTTTCATAGGGACCCACAGATGCATTTCATCAGGTCCCATGGACTTGTGCATCTTCAGGTTCTGTAGATGGTGTCAGACCTGATCTTCTCCCACAGTGAGTGGATCTTCAATCCTCCAGTCCCTGGTATGGCTTGAGCTCTTGCCAGTGAAGACTGAGGCAAAGAACTCATTGAGTACCTCACCCTTCTCCATACCTCAGGTAAGCAGATCCCCCATTTCCTGCCAGAGAGGTCCACATTCTCCCTAGTCTTATTTTCCTGTAGGTATGTCAGTGATAAACTTTTCTTGTTCTTGATACCCTTAGCCAGATTTAATTCAATAAGGGCTTTAGCTTTCCTATGTTGATCCTTGACTGTCCAGACACTTTCCCTGTATTCCTCCCAGGTTACCCACCCTCGTTCCCACTTTCTGTAAACTCACTTTTTGTGTTTATGTTTGTCTAGGAGTTCCTTGTTCATCCACACAGGCCTCCTGTTACTTTTGCCTAACTTCTTATTTACTGGGATGCATCACTCCTGAGCTCGGAGGAGATGATCCTTGAATATTAACCTACTTTCTTGAGTCTCTCTCCCCTCCAGGGCTTTACCACGCAGACTCATGAAGAGGCCAAAGTCTGTCCTCTCAAAGCCCAGAGTAGTGAGCTTGCTGCACACCCTCCTCATTGCTTGTAAGGATCTTGCATGGTCACTGGAGCCAAGGCTTCCCTTGAGCTCCACATCCCCCACCAGCCCTTTCTTGTTGGTGAGAACAATGCCTCTCCTTCTATCACTTGGAGAAGGAAATTATTATCAATGCATTCCAGGAACCTCCTGGATTGCTTGTGTCCTGTTGTGTTGTCCCTCCAACAGATATCAGAGTTGTTGAAGTCCCACAGGAGGACCACAGCTTGTGAATGTGAGGCTGTGTCCATCTGCCTATAAAGGGCCTCATCTGCTCACTCTTCCTGGTCCAGTGGCCTGTTGCAGACCCTCACCATAATGTCACCTGTCCCTGCCTTCCCTTCAGTCCTGACCCAAAGGCTCTTGCTCAGCTCCTCACCCACCCCCAGGTGGAGCACCATTCACTCCAGATGGTCATTGACATAGAGGGCAGCACCCCTTCCTCATCTCCCTTGCCTGTCCTTCCTGAAGAGCCTGTATCCCTTTATCCCAACACTCCAATCATAGGATCCATTCCAACATGTCTCCATGTTAAGGCCCATTTAACAGTGCAGTTATGGGAACCATTCTTCACTCAAGTTGAACAGAAGGGCAATAAAAAACATGTCTTCACAGCATGATTCTAGCCCTCAGACTTTCAAGAAGGGTTTTTCACTCCCTAGACAGTCATTTAGCATTACAGCAGTTCAGCATAAATTTAAGGCACGCAGAGTACTTTATTGTACTAAATATAAAGGGATTAAATCTCAAATGAGTTTTAAAGCCCCGAGAGCTTTACTTAACACGGAAACGTAAGAGGAAAGGAATATCAAAATATCATGCTAACAAAACCCAGAATAGGTAAATAGCAGTTTGTCTCTGAATCAGTCAACCACCTACCTCTGTAAAAAGATTCAATAACAAAGAAAATGGCAGACATATGAAAGAAAGCACTACTAGAACTGAGAAAACAAACATTTGGAAGTTAGAAATGAAGACTGGTACTTCCAGATGCAAGACGACTGTTCAGCAGGAGCAAGGGTGAAACTTGCCATGACCAGAGGACTGAATCCAGACAAAGGAACACAGAACAGGCCTCAGCATGACATCTAAAGGAGCACAGAAGCAGAACATTACCAGAACTTACCTGATCTTGTTTTGCAAAGCAGCAGGGTTAACCTGCAAATTGGCCTCAAATTAAGCTTTTAAAATACGTATAAAGCTTTACAAGAGAAGCCTTTGTTCAGACTTAAAAGCAATACACTGCGTAAGGCGAGAAGTTCCTATAACAATGCTACCTGCGATACAGGCATGCACTGAAAAAAAACATCTGTTTTCATAATAACTTGACTAAATACTTACACAGATCTGTACCCTTGATGTTTCTGGCTCGAAGGACTTTTACTGTTAGGTTGTAGTAAGGATGCTTCTCCCACTGAAAAGAGAGGAACAAGTTCCATAGAATCATAGAATTATAGAATAACCAGGTTGGAAGAAACCCACCGGATCATCAAGTCCAACCATTCCTATCAAACACTAAACCATGCCCCTTAGCACCTCGTCCACCCGTGCCTTAAACACCTCCAGGGAAGGTGACTCAACCACCTCCCTGGGCAGCCTGTTCCAGTGCCCAATGACCCTCTCCCTGAAAAAATTTTTCCTAATGTCCAGCCTAAACCTCCCCTGGCGGAGCTTGAGGCCATTCCCTCTCGTCCTGTCCCCTGTCACTTGGGAGAAGAGGCCTCCTTTCAGGTAGTTGTAGAGAGCAATGAGGTCTCCCCTCTGCCTCCTCTCTCCAGGCTAAACAACCCCAGCTCTCTCAGCCGTTCCTCATAAGGCCTGTACTCCAGCCCACTCACCAGCTTTGTTGCTCTTCTCTGGACTCACTCCAGAGCCTCAACATCCTTCTTGTGGTGAGGGGCCCAGAACTGAACACAGGATTCAAGGAGTGGTCTCACCAGTGCCGAGTACAGAGGGAGAATAACCTCCCTGGACCTGCTGGTCACACCGTTTCTGATACAAGCCAAGATGCCATTGGCCTTCTTGGCGACCTGGGCACACTGCTGGCTCATGTTCAGTCGGCTGTCAACCAACACCCCCAGGTCCCTAGTTTAGCATGTAACTAACTCAACTGCAATGCCTGCTATATAAACATACTACTATCAGTCCAGAGAAATTGATCAGACCAGGCAGCCTAAAATAAACTACTGATGAGTGAGTTTTGGAATATTTACAGCATTTTCAGTGTCCTGGAGTAAGACTAAAGTAGTCTAGAAGGAAACACGAATCCCTTTCAGCACAGCAGTGAGTGATTTCTTGGGGTAACTCCCAGTGGGCTTGCAGAGAGTAAGTTCCTTGTTTGGGGTTTCCTCTAATTATAGATCAATTTCGAACTGTTTAACTAGTTCATTCTTGTTGAAGGATAAGCAGATACAGAAGCTGCTCAAACTTAATTTCAGTCATGACTTGGCAAGTTCAAGGGTACTTTTCAAGGGCACATGCATGCTTGAGTAATACCAGACATGACAAGAATCTTAGCAGCATGGTCTGAAGATACAAACAGTATATGCTGTTTATAATGAGAAAAAAACCCCACATTATAATGAGAAAAAAACCCCACATTTTCATGTAGGAGCACATACTTCACAGTAGTTTGAGCAAGAAAAGATAAACCTTGAATACCTTTTCATTCTGGACTGTTACTGATATCACTTCACCAAGATAGATCGAAATGTAATCTCTGCTCTTGAAAGCTTCTTGTAAGCTATTTTTGGAAAGTAATATTAGTATCCAAATGCCTGGATATGTAGAGCAAAAATAAAGTCTGACTGAACACTAGAAGCGCATGAAGAAAAGTGGAAGGAGGGCAGGGGAAGACAAGAGAAAACAGCTCCAATTGATTTAGTGCAGAGATAGGACAGAAGTAATTGTGCAAGGCTCATGAACAGAATGGTATTCTACCTCACTTCCATCAGTTATGACAAAATCCTGTGCAGTTGCAAACCAAGGTTTTAATAACACAATAAAAGCAAGACATACATAGTATACTGAACAATTTTGTACCGAGTTCACCTTGACCAACAAGTGAGGGGTAAAAGTTACATGCACAGTCTAAGATCTCACACACAGGTAACAAATTCAATGTATGCAAATAAAATCCAATTATACTATTATTACTCTTAAAGGGCTCTTATTTGCAGCACTGATATGTTGAAGATACACCTCTCATTTGTAGAAACAGAAGGGAACAAGACATGCATACACATCTGTGATTCTGTGATCTAATTTCACCATGAGCTCTACCCTTCAGATGCTAGTTTTTCTTTCTTTTAAAAGGTTTCCTAAGCACCTCTGTTTTGTTCAGTCACTGACAGCTTTTAAGGCAGAGCCTAGCCTCCTTTCTGCCTCATCAAGTTGGGGAACAGACTACAGAAAGAAATTCAGCATTGCATATGTTATTCTCATCAACTTCTTAAAGGTGCTGCAACTCTTCAGGTTGTTGAGAAATGAAGCAACCAGATCACACCCCCACTGCTGTCAAAGCAATCATCACTCAGTGCAGCCTGACTGTCACCTGTAATTCAGATACTATCCGCAGAAGCAGTGCAGGACACCCTTGAAGATGGCATATCCTTCTTTTACTGCATACCATATGCCAGCATATAGTACTTACACATTCAAAAGAAAGTCCTTTCCAAAGGTCTCAAACAACCTTTGATTTGTTGTCAGTCATTACATAGCTGAGGATAAATTATGATCTGGGTGTGGAAAATGTAAGGGTGTATAATGCAACACACATTTCGCTCTGCTCCCAGTCCTGTGCTATGAATTATGCTAGAACCTTCCCCATGTGCCTTTTCTACTTATCTTTTATCCAAGGCAAAGCAAGGTCATAACATGTTACAAGGTGAGCTTGCAGAGTAATGAAGCATGACAGTATCTGATATGCTTTACTTAAACATATCAGGGAAAAGGCAGGCAAGAAATCTGTATGGGAAATGAGTGAGTAACAACAGCTCTGCCCATACGAGCGTACATGACAACATGTGACAGATGCAAGCAACCAATTTCTCCTCTGCAATTTGATGATTTTTCAGAATCACCCTCTTCCCAGAGCTCAGGACAGCGCATTTGAAGCAAAAAATAATTGAAATCCTTAAAATGAAGGTCCAACACAGAGCTCTCACACGCTCAGTCCTACTAACAACCATCAGTATCTTTCATCTATGATGCAGCAACAAGTGACCGTACAACAGATTATCCCAGTTACAGGACCCAGTAGTCTTTATTCTCATATAGCCCGGAACACCTGCCTTCATACAGGGGGATATAAGTGCTGGGGTCCTCTCCACATCTCTCAACAGATGCAGAGGACTCACCATAATAAGCATGCTAGTTTTATTACAGCACTGTTGTCAACAGCAAATAAAAAGGTAACTTCGAAGCCACATTTTCTTTTGTGTTCACAGCTAGCAGGCAAAGGAGGTAGTTCAGTCAAAGCAGTGCCCAGTTTACCAAGGGAATAATTTCCTCCTGTCCTGTTCCTGCTCCCAAGTAAACACTGTTGCCCACAATTCCCTTCCTCCTTATTTTAGCCACAGTGCCATAAGTTCACTTCTGGCTTTCCTAGGCACCCCGTGCACTTTCTCTCCTCCCCAGAAGTGTGCACCCACAGTCAGAAAAGGGGACTTTAGGCCAAGCCCTATGAGTCCTGATCTCCTGGAGCACAAGTTTTATAACCAGTTGGGTGGTATGAGCAGTGCAAACAGCTCAGTATCACAACAGCAGTGGTAAATGCTAGGCTCCCTCTCAGTTTGTTGTTTGTCTTCAGATGTGTGAAACTCCAGCTAAACTTCAGAAATTTGAGGAGATCTAATCATAATGAATTAACCTACAAAGCTGGAACCATGATCTGCTGCCCCTCCCTTTGCTCATTCACTATTAACTAGTTAATACAGGATCTCTCCCTGCCAGCCAGCACAACTTCACGAAGTCGTGACTAATTTTTTTATTTATTTATATAGTGAGCACTTGAGGGGAAACATCACATCCAGTTGTTTACAGGTTAACGGAAATCATGGCAGGCTAACAGCAGTCTTTTCTACCCTTCTACTCAAGTACTAAACAACAATGTAAAAGAAGATAACAAGGCAATTTTTATCACACAGGGGTGCACAGCAAGACATATAGGCAGCAAGCCATCTTATGACATTGAATAGTCACCTCAGCTTTAAGTTGTAGATTTGGGAGGGAGGGGGGCAGGTAATCAGATTGCACAGGAGGTCTGATCTATCAAGGCTCCTTTCACACAATTCAGTGTTATTCAAAATTGAGATTGTTGGCCACAGTCTTATATGATGAAATGATTATAAACCATTTAATGGACAAGCACATTGAAATCACTTTATCTAATGTGGTTGCACTGCATTATGAACAGGGGGTGAAGTCACCATTGCCATTTGTCTACTTTAGATTATTAAACCCTATGAGATAAGGTAGAGAGCAGAAAGGGACAGAATGGTAATCAAGTACACTCTGAAAGAAAACACATAAGCACTCTGTCTCTACTGATGTGAAGCCCAGTATGCTAGAGGTCCCCCCCATTCTCTCACCCCAAAAAAGTACTTGGCATCAGCTTAATTCTGTTCCCCTAAGGACAGAGAGACCTGCTTTGTGTTGTCTTACAGACCCTGAATTTACTAAACTGGAGTCTCCATTAGCATTATTGTTACCCAACACTTTCCTCTAATGACAAACTTTTTGATTAATTCCTGCAGAAGTGCAGGACTAGTTTTCCACATGTGCAGTAACAAGAAGTCATTACCAAACTACATTGGCTAGGGAATGCCACCTCAAAGACAGCACTAAAATTAGTCTTACCTGCCGGTGGTAAAACCCAGTCTCTTTCCTTTCCTTCCTTTGGAAAAGCATCGCTGCCAGGAAAGGCAGCACTTTGGGTGGAAATGGGCCCCGCAGCACCTCATGGAACATGGGAAAAACGTCCCGTCGTCTCTGACACGGAAACGCAAAAAATAAGAGCCTCCAGAAGCCTGGCTGTGAAGGGCTGCTTGCTATAGGCGCAGCCTGAAGTTTTGCGCAGGACTGGGCTGCACTCCAGCTACAAGAAGCGGAGGTGTGGCCTGTAATTGCCAAACAACCCAGTCCAACACCTTGCTAGCAGTTTTTTCAGATACTGGTAAAAGATAAAGGCAGCAAAGCAGCTCCAAACAAGGAAGCCCTGAGTAGCACCATTCCATGACTAAGCCACAACCTCAGAGCCCCCCCATATGGATTTTCTTTCAGAGTTCCAGCAACCTGGACTAGGACTTTGGGCATTTCAAACCCTTAAGAGTTTCACCATAACCTAAAAGAATATTTTTAAATAGAATGAAATTCCCATCTTACAAGCCTGAAGCAAAGTCAAACTTGTGATTGACTGTGGCTGTTCAGAGAAGTTTTGGGGAGGTCAGACTGGAGACACCATAATTTTATCTGCACTTGGATGTCTCAGAGAACATTAATTTATCACCAGATCTAGTATCTCGCTATGTGAGCAACCTGCGCAAGTCCCCCTTTATTGTCATTTCCATGTAGCACAGTTTTGATTCTTCCACCAAAGGTTCTTGAGAAAAATTGTATAACAGATACCGTAGATTTTTTTGAGTCTATTGTGCTTTAAAAATATTTTCACAGAATCACAGAATCACAGAATAACCAGGTTGGAAGAGACCCACCGGATTTTAAAGTAGTAAAGGAAGCTATTTACTGGATTTGTTTACTGGAACTATTACTGACTGGTTTGCTAATAGTATTGACACTTGGCATGTCTGGAGCTTTCTATTAAAGAGCTTGAACTGAAGCAACAGACAAAAAAAACCCCTTAAGTGGTTCAACAATTAGAGTGGCAAAGAATGTGTGAAAGCCAGTAATGCAGCATGTCACCAGCTCCATACAGATATGAGAATACGACACATTCTCAGCAAGCTCCCATTCATTAACCATTTCCTGTCATAATAACATTGCAAAACAGACAGTAACTGCTGTAAAGCTCTCATATGGTACTACATGATAAATGCAAAGACAGACACTGTGCTGAAAAAGCAGTTTTTTCGCATTTCTACATATCCCCGAGAGTAAAGAATTGTCATATTTTTATTTATCTTGGAAAAAATTACAGACCAGTAAGCTATTTATTTATATTTAATCCAATATAACTCACGACTATAAATTACAGGAAAAACGAGGTGATCTCGCACACTAAGATAACATGGAGAAATCACAATTATTCTCAACAGTTTATTACAGGCAGTATATAAAACCTGTATTTTACTTCAATTGCCCAACTGCATTTAAAATTAGGCTTACCTGTCTTCTGAAGTTCTGTCCTCTTCTGAATGCATCTAGGACCTCATGTTTATAGAATTTCTCTTGAAATTTACTCTCAAGAAAAACTGAAAGCTCTTCAGAACATATGCTTAAAAAATGTCTCACAGTCAACACATCATCCATTAGCAGTGCATGTGTGCTGTTATAGCCATCTACAGACACCACTCACAGCCAGCTTAATATCCAGAGACACTACTTGCTTTTGCCATTTCCTAGCAAATTAAGAAAATAAACAAGCAAAATGGCATCAAAAGATGACAAAGATGGCCTCACACCTGGCAGCTTTACTTCTGCTTGGATTAGCATCATTGTAGTGGTAGAGGTTTAGCAGTTATTTTGTTGCCGGCCAGCATGAATAAATGACACCATCACCAACCATACGATATAGTGCTTAAAACGTGTACAGCAAGGGGACTTCCTCTTGCTCCCATGAGCAGCACTAAGAGGAGAGCTGAGAGGCAGTGACTTGCAGCTGCATAATTAGAAGATACAAAGGTTCCAAAGGATGCTATCAAGGTTTCAGTTTCAAGGTTTTTTGATGGGTTAGTTTTCTCCAGAAATACTATTATACTCAATTGTCTGACATGGACACAAAGACTTATCTTCAGTGCTGGTATCTCCCAGTTCTATAGAATGAGAACACTGAAAATCTATATTCTAATTCCAACATTTGATGAGCCTATGACTTAAACATTTCCTGATTTGGTCACAAAGAGCTCAGCATCTGTCCTCACATGGAAACAGCACATCACCACTCAAAAAGTAATTGTCAATAATTTTAGTGTTCTCTACTAAGTACACATTTAGTGGTATAAGACCTCCAAAAACATTTTTTCAAAGAGAATACAAAAGTGGTTCTAGTAGGATTTTGAGAACATTCATAACTATACTATAAACTCGTAGATTTAAAAAACAAAGTTGAAAAGTGCTGACAGCTCTCATATGACATAGCTTCATTTGAGTTACACATATTAAAGCAGGAGTGATACTGGGTGCCCTCACATTGGGTCTGACCTCCAGTAGAAAGTGACGATTAATATATAAAAACATCCACAGCAGCCCAGAGAAGTTTAACTGCACAATGACAGAAACACACACTGGTTCACAATATTTATTACAATGTATTGCTTTAGATAAACTTGCTGTATGGTTAGTAAACAAAAACCACATTATCAGAAGCAAGGGGGAAAAAAAAATTGTATCACAAACCACATGTCTGTAAATGGTACGCAATGGAGGTAAACAGAGGCACAACCTTAACTGTGAAAGTAAAAGTACAATGAAGATCCTCACATGTGAATACAGCTGTCCAGATAGCAGATAATGAAGATAAATAAAAATCAGACTAGCAGTACTGAACATAAGATAGGTAAAAATCAGAGCAATATTGTTATATCTGCATACAAAGAATATGGGCCTTTTTAAATACCCTACTTTCATTCTCATTGACCTGTAAACACAACTCTCCCAAATAATCTTCCCTCTGTACCTGAACTCGTATATAAAGATCTATACAGAATGTGCAAATCCAATATAAGTACTTTTAGGCTCTCTTCTTCAAATAGAAGAAATACAAGGTTAAAAACATTAACACCACAGATTCCCTCTACCCAGCCTCTGCAGAAAGACATCTGTAGCAATACAGCCCAAGACATCAAAGTACAGAAGTAGCAAAAAACTGGACCAAGAAATCCATAAGAATTAATGGCATACAAGCAATAAATACAAACACATGTGGAAAAGGAAAAAACAAGGAGATATCAAAGGACTACTAATATTGGCACGTGAAAGTGAATTAGGACTTGTCAGCCTATAGCAGATCTGTTCCTAAAACACTCACATAACAATGGCTTAATTAAACCTATTATATTAACTGAGATCCAATTACACCTTAGGCAGACAAGCTTTAATCATCTATTTGTTCATTAAGAGGCAATATCTGGTAGTTACATGCCATGCTCCATACTATTTACTAATTACATATTTATAAATATTGCTAAACCAGGATAATAGGAGTCACTGGGTTATTTGCTACTGCTGCCTTTTCATTACCACTGCACAGATTCTTTCTGCACCAATCAAATATGTTAATATCCCTCATACCAATCTGCTATAGATTTAAGTTAGTGGAAAAATAAGTTAGACAAAAATATTAGTGCCTACAAAGAGTACGGAACAATATAGTTTTTGTAGTTAAGATTTCTGGCCCAAAAGTAACTTACAAATAGTATCAGCCTGAGCAGAACACAGTTCCAGAGTATATAAAACAGAGATGTTGAAATAGTCCAGATTTCACTTCAATACTGGAAGTGAACCAGAGACCGAAAAACTTTACATATACAAATCTCATGTGTAGTCTAGAAGCTCAAACAATATCTATATCTCAGTCCCTTCAGAATTTGCTTTACAGAGTGTTCTTCACTTCTTGGTATGAGTGCAGATGTGAATTTCTTATAACAGTCTCTGAGCTTCCACTCATGCTAAGAGTGAACACATTCAGTGCAAACAACACAGAAGTTAATTCAATTTACAGCTCTTAAACTAAAGCAAAGAGGAAAAAAAATAGCTTAATAATGGTATCTACCGTTTGACCACCTCCTGTGGAAATTCTGCTTATAAGAAGGTCAGGTAATAACACTGAAGATCACTAAAAGGATTCCTTTGGCCAGCATTTAAACATTCCCATTACTGAGATGAAAGTAAAATTATATTTTTTTGGTCTAGAAATAGGCACAGAAGCCTTCTCTACACCAAACACCTGGTGATCTCCATGCAACACTGATACAGCTGCAAAGACTATAAAGGAATTTTCTTATTGGAAAGAACTATTGACATGCAAGGCCAAATCACAACATTGTTGCCCTACGGAGGTTAAGTTTTACAGTAAAATTTGACTTGTGGTAAAGGCCCAACTGTTGTCTAACAACTCATTCACAAGGCTGGACTGCAGTACAAAACTCACTACAAAAATCAGTTTCTATTCTTCATCTAAGTACCGAGAGGTTCAGTGTAGTTGTCAGCACTATAATTACATGGTTAAAGTAACTTTCTATTAAGTCTATATTGCCAGAGAGGTACAGTCAGTCCACAGTTACAGCTGACTTCTACCTAGTATAAGAGAACATAGCAACAAGCCTCAAAAATCTCAGAGGCGTCAACTTCTTAAGTCGTCCATTCAGAATTTCATATGAATGTTGGGATTATGGAACATGACAAGGTCAGGTGTCTAATGTGTTGACTTCTTTGGAGCAGAAATAATGCACAACTATTGCATTGGGGTATCGAGCAAATGCACTGTGAAGAGACAGAACACAAAAATTAATTGTCAATACAAACTAATAGTATTCCCTATTGAAACAATAACATCCAAGTTACATTAGAATCACAAAATTATGCTTACATGAAAGTGACACTTTTTTTGTTTAATTAACAGCCTGAATGTATTCCTAAGAAAAAGAGACAAAACCATTCTATGGATTTTGTTAAAGTATCATGAAAAAAAAAGAAATCTATTTTCATTAATATAACACTGCTCTGAAGTCAATGGTAACAAATACTGGGTGAAATACTGACATGATTGACCTTTGAAGCCTTGATAAATTTAAAAGAATTGGAAAAATCCTAGACAACTAAAACAATACTGCATACACAGATTTAAATTCTGATGCTACGTCCTACACAATAACAGCAAAAAACTGAATATGCACAGCAGTAAGTATACTCAGACTTAGGTACATTAAAATGTTTTGGAAAAAAAACCTTTTCCTGTTATTCTGAATGCTACTGATATCTCAGAAGGGTTCACATCAACATGAGAAACAATAAATAAGCCAGTCATGTGGCATTTTACTAGAATTCAAAGAGGAAAAAGTACAAATAAAATTTGTATTCTATACCAACCCATAATTACCTACTAGGAATGGGAAGAAAAGTAATTGACATCCAAATATCAAATGAATTAGTTCTACTTTTAGATGTCCTAAGACAATTAGGCTACAAAATGTAGATCAGCCAGGGAACCACAAAGCCATCAGATATCAAAAAACATACATCTATCTTATTTGAGATTCTTTTTATTGACCTCCTTATTTCTAATTAAGAAGCAGCGAGTAGGCGGTGTTCTTAGAAAATTTTCCCCATTCAGTATGAAAAGTTATTTTCTGCCTGATAGAGTTGTGAAGTAAGAATTCTTACGAGTTTCTGAAGGGATTTTATTCTTCCTTGTTCAAAGCAGGATTAAACTCTAGCAATAAACTTCGCTCACTAAAGCTCTGATGTTTTCCCAGCCACTCAGTTGAGCCATATAAAGCCCAACTGAAACACTCTTCAAATTCCACCCTCATACTGCTGTTCACCCTGTATACATATACACACTCAGTGTTTTGTAAATTCTTAGCTTATGTGTACACGATTCATATTTGATTCTGTTTCCCAAGCTTTAAGGCATATGCTCTCTCACCTGTTACCTATCTTTTTTTTACAGACAGTGCACACCTTCTCTTCTGTAATAATGCACTTCACTTGCTGATGCAAGATCCGCTCTTCCTGGACCTGCAGAAGAATTAAAGGAAAAAAAAAAAAAGCAATGCCATACCACATCTCCCTTCTAGACAATGAAACTGAAATCTATTACAACATTTCATTTACAGTGGCTCTATCTATATTAGCAAGTTGTATAGCACAAAAGAATCACGTCTATAGAGCACAGCAGGTGGTATAACACCCAACACTTTCAACAAGTCTAGTCCATAGACCAGGGCATTTTAACCACTAAGGGGTATTCAGGTGAAGTATTGAAGTGCATCATCTATCTGGTTTAGTTTATTTGAAAGAAATCCATTCTATGTTCTCCAAGATCATTTTGCAATGCACACAAGAGCACAGAGAGTTCAGAGACTTCGAAAGTGCATTTTTTTACTTTGGATGAGGTGTGTACTTTTGCTCCATCTCCAGGTAAGAGAACATTCAATCTACTTGATGCACATCTAATTGCACTACAGTACCATCTAGAGGACACATGTTCCATATAAGGAACAGTTAATTTAAATATTGAACATTGGTTTTAAAACACCATTCCCATAAATGACAAGTGGTGGGCAGTTACCCTCAGAAATTCAGCATGGAGAAGATTCTTGAGGACTTGATTAAATCTCTTTTTCTGGGCATTCTCTTCAAGTACTTTCTCTAAGAAGATCCGAATCTCACTAATCTGAGTATTTGCTGGAAGTAGGTTTATCGCCTGGAGCAAAATGCACTTAGTTAGGAAAAATTTAAAAAGAATAGAGAACAAAATAGAATAGGAATTGACACATTTAGCTTGACCCTGTTAAAATCTGTTCACTTGCCCACCCCAGTACCTTCTGCCAACAGAACAAACTCAGTACTTACAAGTCTTTCTTACCTTGGTGGTATCCAATTTGCTGTGATGCAGTTCCAAAACCTGCAGAGCTGCCTGTAGATTGGCTTGAGGCTCCAGCACTTCCATCTTGATTGGTCCCAGGCAATGAACACTAGGTGGGGAAAGATACATCCGGAGCAGTGACAGATAGACCTGTTGCACACAAAAGGAAAATTCTGCGTGTTTGCACCATTGACAGTACTAGTAGAACCCAGCAATGGTACTGGTAAGTCATACCCATACCATTCAAAATTCTCAAGTGCTCATTTCAACAGTTTTTATAAAACAACAAAAACTCAAAAGTACCCATGATGTTCAAGGCTTTTTAAGACTTGCATTCTACGCTAAGGCTTTTCTGTAAAAGTAGTTTTAATCATACCATCCTTATTTTACTTAACTCACTACTGATCTTCAGAAACCAACACTTCATTGATTTTTAACATTAACTTTTCTGCAGAAGTATGTGAACACAGTGGTTTGTCTTCTGAATTCCATCACAACTTTAGCTACAGAATATATGCTAAACTCCAGTGATGTAGCAACAACTTCAACAAAAAACAGATTTAAAAAAAGAAACAAAATTTTTACAAAACCAATCATCTAGTAATTCCTAAATTCCAAGAGCTTATGCATAGGTTCCTGTCCACCTACACAAACCCTGAAAAAGTCTATACAGAGCAAAAACTGTAAAAGCTCTGACATGGCATGAATAGTCAAACACATCCTTACTGAAAACGGGGGCTGCAAAGATGAAGCTACTTACATCTTTGTTGCCATCTTTGTTTCTGTCATAATGTTTATCACAGTAGCTAGAACAGAGAAGAATTAAATGAAATTCAGGTACAGTTTTGGGGACCAGAGAATCAGTCTGCAGGAATTAACATTTAAAAGCTTTGATTACTGACATTGTCCAAGTTAAGGAGTAGAACATCCAATTTTGATTAACTGACCAAATTGCACAACAAAATTACACCATTTACTTTGTATTACAATGTTGAGAAAAACTGAGGTTTTGCACAAGTCTCTCAGTCCCAATCAACTAAAAAGCTTTCATGCAGAAACTAAATAAAACTGATCTGTGTAAAAACAAGGAGAAAAAGATGTCTTCAATCAACACATTATAGCATAAAAATATGTAATAATAAGTCTAATTATTGTATCTGAATCACAAAGAAAAGGTGTTTATGAGTGCATGCCACATACCAGGGTTGAATGTCCTCTAACATGCATTTGCTGAAACTAGATTTAAAAGAAGCTACATTGAATAGGCCCCAATATTCAGACACAATTGCCAGCATCAGTTAATTCTATTTTCACCTAAGCACTTCAGAGTCACTCAGAAGGTTCTCTGACATGATATATCTAGCAAAATGCCATATCTTTACCAGAGAGAATTCTGCTAACTGAAGCTTAACTTTCCAACTAGGCTAGTGAATGTGTCTTGGAAGAGAAAGGAAGCAGAACATACAGAAGTCCACAAGCTAAGGACAGGTGGAAACAAAGAACTCATTGATGACACTCATATTGATCTAAAGACCAATGACAGCAGAGCATGAAAAGGTAAGCCTCAAGGATTCAGCACCATCATCTGTAATGAACACTCACAGATACCTGGGAGAGCCTAAAAGTCAAAAAAACATGGAAAGCCAGAAGATCCTGATGTTCCACATAGAGCAACGTTTCACTACACATCCTATCCAAAGGGCAGTGAGTAGGAAGAAAAAAAAAAAAAATCATTCTTACTTTTCAGCCATGGTGGTGTCCTTCAAAATATGAACATATATAAACAGAGCTTGCTCATGCTTCCCCATACGACCCAAGAGCAGAGCACGTTCTTCTAGGAGACCTAATGGCAACATAAAGGATTAATCAATAGGTACACAGACAAATGACAACATAAGCCCCATCAGTGACAAGACCAACAGAAGGCACTGTAGTCTGAGCACAGATTAAAGTTACACTGAGATTCTTAAGTCTACTTCATGCTAGTCTCAGTAATATTCTATGAATTCTTAAGTAACCTTAAGACACAACAAACTTCAGATCTGTTGAGCAATTTAGGCTCATCAAAAAGTTGAGCTAAATTTTAAGTGATGGGAAGCACCACAATGTCTTGGGCTAACAGTTACACGAATCCTGCAGAAACTGGTAAACCTAACTGTGCCAGCAAAAAGAGTATACAGGTGCGTGGCTTGCAACTACAGATACAGCCATCTTTTCTGTTTGTAGTTACTACAATTCTACTATAAGTGAAGGGGGTCTGCTGTATAATGTCATAAGCTAGGGTTTAGTTAATCTATAGAAACTGAACTCACCATCAAAGGGGAAGTCACTAATTAGTCGACTAGGTTCATACCAGCTAGACTTCTCCAGAAAAAGCAGAAGCTTTTTCCGGTAATCCCCCAAGTCTCCTCCTTCCTCCCCAGCAGGCACTGGAGTTTTATCTATACAGAAGAAAACAACACAAGGTATGGTAAGACATCTATTTCGCTACTACACAAGATAAACTAATCATTATGAGGAGGAACCAAACGCTGATGAAAATGTTATATGGGCTGGGATTCTGGTATACCTGATAAATTTCTTCAGCTCCCAAAAACACATCAAGTAGCTTATTAAAAAATAGACTCAATTATTGAAGACCCTTCCCCACCCTTAATATGCAGAATTCAGGCAGTAGTAACAGTCATTACACTTAATCATAAACAAACTGTCACTTGGTCCCTTAAGATCTCTAGGGAGGCAATAAACGAGACCTCCCTACAAACCCACAACTTCTGGGTTGTGGGTTCCTTATGGGTATGTTCCTTGTGGGTATGTGCCTGTTCCTTATCATTTGGGATATCTTCTTCTGGATATGAACAGGGAAGGCTTAGAGCAATACACTGTGAAGGCTCCCCTGTGCTGTCCCATTCCCCTGGTCTTCCCGCCAGAAAAGGCTAAACATACCTGCAGGGAAAGAACGGAGATATTCTTTCATTAAGCCCTGCACTTTTTCACAGTACAGCTGGATCAGACAGTTGTGAAAGTCTGCACCGGTTTCTTCCCAGACATGAATGATGTGCTCCTGTAAATATGGGTTCAAGTTCAGTTACAGAACTTCCTCTGGGAAGTAATTTGTACTGAATTTAATGCACTAGTACAGACTGAGTTCTTACCAGATAAGGAATAGTCAAGCTCTTAAAATTTTCTATCAAGAAACTGAGCACTTTGTCTCGTGGCAAAGCTTCTACTTCAGGGAGGTCTTCTGTAAATATCTGTTAAACAAAATTTTATTCACAAAATGGTAAATTATTTCTTTTTAAATTTAAGTATCAAAGTGTATTTTCCTCTGAGGCTCTGAAGCCTGTCATACCATCACATATGTCCAAAGATAAGCAGAAGAAAGAAAAAAAAATCTAAGCAGCTTATTTAGGCACTCAGAAGCTACCTCTCACATCTGAAAGGATTAAGAAACATCCCCACTTCTGCCTTAGTTAACACTCTTCTTTTACAATGCCCAACACTTCCCAAGTATAGATAGTTCTACATCAAAGAGGAAGAGGAAAATAAGAAAGGCAAATTAAATTTTACATTTAAATATTCAACCAGGCTCCTTTGCAAGAAGCACGACATCAATAACATTAAATGTTGTATCAAAGGTTCCTAGCTACTTATTACAAGATAAAGTATTCCAAGAACGGAAAAGCATAAGAAAAACTGAAAGGCTGCCCTGTTCTTTCTCCTGCTGATCTAACCACGGTATTAAACATAGGAAATATAAATTACACATTTAATTGGATTTAATATTAATATATGGCTTCTTACAGTGAGTTCTCCTAACTCCATACACCAAGAATCTCAATAGCAAGGTGCCTATTTCAACCACACTAACCTTCAGTCCATCTTCAGGAAAATCTCTTAGCACCCAGACAGAGTACGAAAATACCAAGTGCAAGTTCTCTGTGCCTGGAATACAAAAAGCAGCACTGCTCAGTGATAAAATCCTACAGATCTATTTACTCACAACACAAGCAGACAGTTTCAAAGCCAGCAAAGCTTAATTCACAGGAAGAATCAGGTTCAGATTTTTTCCCCACTCATTTCAAGCAAGTGACACACTCCAGGCAAAAGTCACAATTTCATTACTTTGCAAACATAATTCTTGTTCCTTTTTAGAATCAACTCAAATACTAAGAGCAACCAAACATAAGCAATTCAGACCAAAACCAAGCTCAGTTGCCTTTATGAGATTCCAAAAGTCTTCCCTCACATTTTTTTTTATTAGGGTAGAAAAAAGCTGTATTTTCACTTGTGTAATTTCCTTCAGTCCATTACCAGTCTGTCAGTCTAATGACTTCTATAGCAAGGGGTCAAATACTTCAGAACAAGTAGTAAAGCATCATAGTACTAAAGTAACTAGCATACAAACTATATGCCAGGTAATAAACTTCTCAGTGTTTAAGAAGATTTAGGACCTGCCTCTTTAAAAGAATACTTCCCTTAAAAAAAAAAAAAAAAAGAGGCAGTCATTGTTTGCTCATCTTCATTTCACTACATCATCAGAAGTAGTGTTGCTTTTCAAGTATTTAATACAAGCAGATCTTCACAATAGTAGTATTTTAAAAAGCAGAAGATGAGACTATGAAGTAAAACAATTAAAATAGCCCCCAGAACAGCCAATCCCAAAGTTTCAAAAACAAAACAGTGACTTGGCAAATGGCACTAAATCCATGGGTCTGAGTTTTGCCTACTTGCAATTACCTTTCTGAATTATCAGGGCATCATATGGTAATGGATTTGCTAGCCTCACTGAGAAAATTTAAATAAACAATAGAACAAATCACGGGAGTAAGTTCTCATGTACCCACAAGAGGCACGGAAGAGGAAGTCTAACTCCTTACAAACAAGTATGAGATACCTTTCCAAAGGCACTGATTCAGTTGCCTTTGCTGAAATCACAAACACATCAAACACAAAGTTATAACTGACTCAAAACACTCAAGCTGACGAAAGAGGAACTCATCAAGTAACTCTAGATCAGAATATCAAAAGGCCAACATCACACCACAAAACAACTGCTTCCCTCAGCACATAACACTCAGCTATTTACACTGAAGAACACAGGCAAGCGTTTTTTTTTTTGTTGCTAGAACTAAAGCAGAAACTGAATTTCTAAACTTTCTCAGCAACAAATTCCTAATTTAACTATGACCTATAATAAAATAGTGTTATGCAGAACTTCTTCCTAGCAGATAAGGAATAATGTAATACAGAACACTACCTACCACTCAATCAAATACATCACTCTCCTGTGCCTAACCCTGCACAGATAAAGTATATTTTTGGTGAGCAGGGTCAATCACAGATTAAACAATATTTGCTTCGATGCAATAAACAATAAGTGCTTACTCTGTTGATCCATGGCAAGTATCAAACTCAAATCAGCAATACATAATTGATGACTTAAAAGACCAAGGCTACAAGCCTGGATAAAATTTTGTGATTATGTGAGGATCATTTAAGAACATTTCATCAAATGCCTAAAAACCTATAGACAAAAGACTACTAAAGAAGACTTTCTACTTCAATTGGAATGTAAGTGAAAATATCTAAAAATACATCCTGCATAATTAAAATTAGAAAAAAAATCAATTATTATTTAGATTACAAACTCATAACTACAAAAGAGAAGAGGGGGAAGTAGGGGGGAAAAATGTAGAAACCCTGTAGCCTGAAATGCTTTTATCACCTTACTTAAGGGACTCCCAGAAATAACATACTTCGATTATCAAGGCTAGTAGGGTAGTGTAGTTAAATACACACCCACAGAGTATTATATTTCTGATATTTACTCAGGGGGCGAAGCTACAAGTGACTTTAGCACAGAACATTCCATGTATTACAAATAGTAAACATTCTACATTGGAGTAAGGAAATACAGTGGAAACAACAGACCAAATATTCTTTATCAGTTTCAAAGAGCTGAGCAAGAAGCACACAGGAAAACTGATTTTTCTTGCGGTCCTGAAACGCCAGCAAAGCTCCAGAAGACTAAAACAAATTTAGCAAGCCACCAAGATTTCAGAAAAGTATTCCACTATTCTAACAGTAAACTTGGGTAATTGTAAGCCTTAAATCATCACTCTCAGGTAAAATAAATGAATAACTGATGTAGGTCAATCAACATGAAATTATCAAGATGACAGTACCATTTTTAAAATAAGATTAGAAGTTTGTTTTGTAAAGCTGTAAGCTGAACATAACATACCAACACTTCTATAAGATGAGTCACGTTACCAGATGACACCAATGAATAAGTAATGTAAGAGACACACAAGGCACAAACAGGAAAGGTCTCAATATTATTTTAAGTAATACATTATCATTGAATAAACATGTTCCTAACAAAAGCCAACAGGAACTACTCGCTACCTAACCAGTAATGTGATAACAATTAAAGAGTTGTGCATTCAGAAATAAATAATATTATTGGATGCGAGGGGACTATTCTTAGAAGTAACAAAACCAAAAAAGGACATGGGAGTTCCAAATGAATAGGCAACTAAGCAAATTACCATGATGCTGTGATCAGCAACTATTACCATTTGGTCATAACCTAGATCTACGTATACAAAGAAAACAACAACTTCATATAAGATTCTTCATCTCAGGAAAGATACTACAAGACCCAACAACTGAAAGTTAGACTTGCAGCTAGAAAGCCTAACCCAGAAGTTAAGCTATCCTTTAGTGAGTGATAGTAAGTGATCACTGGAGGAAAATCCAAAATACTATGGCATTTTTTCTTTCCAATAGACAGACAAGTTTCAATAAGACACTCGTGAACTAGTCTGTGAAAAATGCATTATCCAGACAAGATGACAAGGATACCCTTCAGCTTCACAAGTCTCTAGCAAGTTGCTAAACAGTAGAATAGCCACTAAGCCAAACAAGAGTAACATCTTCACAAAAACATTTTCCTTCACACTCACCCAAATGCTGCAGATATTGCACTGTCCTCTCATGACCCTTCAAAGGTGAGTTGGCTTTCTTTGACTGATCCACAAGTACCTGTAATGCTTCCAGAAAAACAAAAAAGCTGATGCCTTTGTAATGACAAGTATCATTCCACATGTTTCCTGTTCTGCTACCACAGATAAAACAAAGTTTTGTTTTAAACACACAAGCCAAATGGGCAACAGAAAGACCACTTCAATCACAAGACTAATCCAGAAACTAAGTCTCTTCAGAACACTGCTCACTGAAGGCAAATTAAAACTCAATATTAGGAATACATGCCCCTATGCCTTCTCCTGTCCTCACCCCAAACTCATACTTACCTTTCTCATGCAGACCTTTCTTTTCATACAGTATTATCAGCTCACTATATTTGTGTGCCTTCTTTAGTACGTGCTCACTCTCTTCAATATGGCAGTGATTGTTCTCCAGACGTAGTAACGGTGCCACCAGTGCTACATTTGTCTGCAAGCAAAAAGGGAACACTTAAGCACGTGCACCTCCGAAGATGATAGAACAAAACATGAGTTGGAATAGAGGAAAATTTAAAAGTCTTAAAGCATAAGAAGTGACAGTTTAACACCTTAGATCAAGGCCCATCTTAATTTCCTCAATTTGTTGGGACAGAAAGAAAACAATACATCAGAGCTATTCCCACCTTCAGCTTTGAAAAACATCCCTGACAGCAAAGATCATACTCTCCTGCATTTAACAGTAAAAAGCAATGAAAAAAAGCATTCACTGGAACTTCAAACTGTAGTCAAGGCCACATTCTTTTGACACAGACAATGATTGGCACATCTGCTTTATTCCATGAAACAACTTGCTGACGAATGAGAAAACTAGCTAACACTAAAGTTCCATACAACAGTTAAGTCAGTTGTGTGAGAATTTCTGTATTAGCTCACATCTTCCTCCTCAAACATTTCAGCCTGAAATTCCAAAAACTTTTGCATGGTAAAGAAAAAGCCTTTAGGCCAGGCAAAAACTCACATGGAGGTAACACTTTAACAAAGTGGTATCAATGATTTGTAGCAGCTTCTTTTTGGATTTGATAGTGGGTGTTCCTTCCATGAGTGGTGAAGTACTGGACTGATGGTCAGAATCATTTAGCTTCTTCACTAGCTGACTTCTTTTCTGCAGCACATCAAATGAATTTTAAACAGGAAAAGGCCATGGATTTCTCCATCCCAGCTCAGCAAATATAACCCACCAAGTAAAAAAGACTAAATATAAATTGATTTAAATAATTAAATTATTATTTCCTAAAGAAATATTATTAATGATTCAAAACATCACCTTTCCAATCACATTCAGGTGTATCCATTTGTTTTGCACATTTATAGCTTTGCAATATGTCCAGAGACTTGAGAAAATAGTCAGAAGGAAACTTGTTAACCTGAACAAAGCCACTTGAGAGAAGTCAGGAGACATTTAAAACATCTGAAAAACAATTTAGGTTTTGAACTACTTGGCATAAAAATTATACCACTTCAGATGCAAGCTTCCTTTTAGCCCAGTAAGAATGGCAACAGAAAAATTCAGATCCTAGTTACAACAAAACAAAGTGCACAGGAATTTATAGTACCCACTACCTTCTGTTCCTCCTTTTAATTCACACCTTTGCTGTCTCCTGTATAGAATGCCCTCCACACATATCAACAGCTCAAGCCCTCTTCAGAAGGCTACTAGAAACAAAATATTGGACTCGCACTGAAATCTGGTCCATGAGTAAGTTTTGTCCAGTCCTCACAAAATTCACATGAGATATTTCCCACATATCTGTGGGGTACCTCATATCTTCCAGTTCCCCTGCTTTCTCATAGTTTCCAACCATGAAGACAGCACATTAAAGCTAGCACAACAGAGCTGGAGTCGGCGTACTGCTTCCGGCACAAAGTTTAACCAATAAAGTATGCTAAAACTGAATAACCCTGCTCTAAAAACAGATATAGAAGCACTCACTTGAGTTAGGTAGTCTATCAGAGCTAAGTGTGCCTTCTCCAGCTCTGCACCAGACAGCCCTGGCAGGGGGTTGGGATACTGTAGCTGTTTCCTGTAATCTGTGGGCAGGAGGTCAGGATACAGACCCATCACATGAGTGGGATCTAAGCAAAAAATAACTAATATTAGTAACCATTCATCACATTATTTCTGCAGACTCTTTAATGTACATAACCTATGAGCAAGTTTAGCTTTCCAACAGAGCTGTTTGTAGTCAACTTATATGTCCACAAGATTCCAGATAACAGAATTCGCTTGTTACAGAAAAGAAGCAAGAAAAAGACTGTTTCAAAGTCCAGGAACAAGTTCCAATCTGGGCCCTTGGCACATCTGGAGGACAAGCCAGGATAACCTGGAGGGTTTGAAAGCTACCTCTGGTTGTCTAAATACTTGCTCTATCACATCAACTGCCTCTTCAATTGTTTGCCTTTTCCTTTGTTTGCCTCTTATTGCACTTTTTTCACTATCTCAGTATTAACAACCCTGGCAGCAGCACAGGATTTCTAGGAACAAGCAATATTTTAAGAAAAGATTTACTGTGCTTTTGAAACAACAATTGAATAGCACCAGCTGTAACTAATGAGCACATGTTTTCAGAGTTTAAGCAAATTCAAAATCACTGCCTCTAAGTTCAGTTTAAAGTATTCTGAGCTCTCAGTCCTTTTCTTTCATTGTAGTTTTCTCAAGTAAATATGATGTTACATGTCACCAAAACAAATAAAAGTTCTAAGTTTAAATGTACAAAGGATGGGCTGTCACCAATAAAAGGATCTCAGCCTCATTCTACAGTATTACTCTACTATTCTAGAGTACAGTACAATCTTCAGGTGTTCTTCCAATAAAGCTAGTAAGAACCAGAGGAACAGCATCAGAAACCACTTCGACTTCCAAAACCACGGAAGAGTTTCCTGGCTTCAGTAGCTTGGTCCATTAACAGTAAACAGGGTTAAGGATTTAGCAAATCCACAGATATTCCTTTTTTTCCCTTGAAGTTACAAGCAGACTTTTGCTGAAACCCTCAACTTCAAGGGCCTGTATATTTGCCATGCATGCTATAAAACCGCCTACAATCAAATATATTTTGCACAAAAGGCAAACTCATTATTTAACTCACTGTCTGAAGTTAATTAAGTACTATACCAGTTTCATTAAAATAAGCTAAATAGCTGCCTAGTCTACTTGTTATTCACACGGGACTGGACTCCACAGAACACCCATTTTAAAAAAAAAACAAAACAGAAAACAAAAAAACTCTCTCCCTCCCAGCAGTCTATGAGCTCCATTTCATTCATCCAAACCCAGGTATCTCAATGTCAACCCAAACATTTACCTGTACCAAGCTTGGCAAAAACTTGCATGGATTCATCAAAGCGCTTCTGGCAGAAGAGGTTGAAGGCAAAGAGGTTTTTTATGTGGTGAATTTGTTGTCGCTTCTCACTATCTGAATCATCTTTCATTTCCTACACACATACAAAATTAACAATCATTAAAAACTTTTGGGCCTCATAAGTGAGAATGAAACACTACAGAAATAACAGGAGTATCCATCAGAGAGAGTAAGAAGAAGAAAAAGGATAATCTTCCAAAGTGAACACCTCTGATTGCGACTCTCAGATGCTATGCTTATTGTGTCACTGATATAACCTGGAGGGTTTGAAAGCTACCTCTGGTTATCTAAATACTTGCTCTACCACATCAACTGCCTCTCCATTTATTTGCCTTTTTAAATATTTTTTTTTTTAAATGTAGTTCAAGTGACTTTTCCAGACACCAGAAAAAGTTAAAACAGTAGCAACAACATAATCAAACATACTGCTTCAACATTTCTAAGAAATTATTACATTTCAAGGGTAATACTGTGGGCCATTACAAAAAGTCCTGGTCATTTAACAAAACAAAATACACAACTCCAAGCAAAACTGTTTACAAGCAGTCTGAAGAAGACAATCAATTAAACAGCTAAGAGAGATCATCTTTCACATACAAGATGATAGTTCAACATCTAAACCACAACAGATCAACAAGGTGAGGCAGCAGCACAATACTAAAACTTAACTCAAAAAAGGCTACAGTATACCAGTTCGTGCAAATTGGACAGTAGTAGGAAGGTTAAACTCTCTAGACTAGCTACAGTCCAGCAGGAGACAAACACCCTCTTGTGTACTTCTACAGAAGTGCATCCATTGCAAACCCCAAGTTTTTTGAGTACTTACTGCCAACTGCAAAGCCAACTCAAACTGCTTGTCCTGCAGAAGCTGCTGGATCTGTGTGGCTATGGACACCGGAATGAGCCGCCAAACGAAGTGATTACTTGCCACATATATAATATTTGTGCTGTACACAAGAGAAAAACATCAAGTTACTAGGTTCCAGCACTGAGCAAGGAGCAACATCCTATCTGAAAAAAACCCAGTTCTGGTTAATACACACATGGATCAATCAGAGACAAGGGCAACTTGAGCAGTATTGCAAAGCAGAAAGGAGAATCTCTCTCCCGTGATCAGAAATTCCCAAAGACACACAACTATATAATTTACTGCCCAATGGCCTCCACCCATCTGTTCACGAAAAACAGTAGACTGCTTTAAGGCTACTTCTTAAGCCAAGGAAGCATGACAAGCTTTTCCTCTCCCAGTTTTTCATAATGCTACCTTACACGCAGACAACCCAACAAAAGTAATAATCAGTTATACTCAATACCCTCCAGAGGTGATGAAGCGTGGTCTTTGCAGCTCAATACTCTGCACCAGCAGCCGGGGTTCAAAAGTGCGGATCTCCACATACCGTGGCAGAACAGCAATGATATACGGAGGCTGGTGTTCTATTAATGAAACAAGTCAAAAATGTTGATTGTTGTCAAATACGCCTTGAAACAAGCCACAAGTTAAAGTGTGATTTGTCTTCAATTTTTTTTCCCCTTGAAACATGTCCCTTTTTTGCTTATTCAAAGCAAAATTCAATGCCCAACACTGACAGCAATTTGCTAATAGACTACTATTGGGCTTTGTGTCCACCTTTCAACATAAGGAATTTCTGTGGTGCTCAAGTAGTGCTTTAATACACCACGTTCCATTTCAAATCCCATCCGTTTACAAAAGATACGCAATATGCTATTTTCTGAGGAGGAGACAGGCACACAGACTAGAAATGAAGAGGAAGAAACAAAAAAACACGTGAAATCTTCCACACTCAAGAATAAGAATTGAAAAACTCTAGAAAGTATCACACTCCAAAATCCAGCTTGTTTCTAACAAGGAACATCACAATTTTGTCATATACAAAGCAGTAAGGAAGTAAATTCTTTTAAATTACAGGTAATTCTCACCCATGGCTATAGGAATATCTGTCCAATTCAAGGCACATTTCTGCGTACAGATTCCTTCTTCATTGAGCACAACTGTTAGATCATCTTGGCCAACTGCAACTTTTCCATCTGCTACAGGAGCTACCAAAGGTTCTAGCTGCTTCCCTGTGGGAAACAGTTCTTTGATGGATCCTTTCCCATCCACCTAGGATAATAAAGAAAAAAAAAGCCCTGTTTTTCAGAATAACCTTAAATTCAAAGCTGATAAGACCAAAGCCAAAAACCCTAAAAGGGTATTTACAACACAGACTTACCACTAACAGGACAAGGACAATTTTAGAAAGAAGTAAAATTTTCTGCAGATCATAGCTTGTCTTGCTTATACATCATTTGGAAATAAAGAATTAATACATTTGTGTCTGAGACCATGTATTCCTGTTACTACAAAAGCAGCTGGGAACATAGTTCAACACAGACTTGGAAAACACATAGCACAGAAACAACATCACTTAAAATGTCTAAACACCTGGTGTAAACAGAGGATTTCACTTAGGCCAAAATTTTAACATGGTTTTATTCTGGCATGAGTGAGCACTGCTACATAAAAAACAAACTAAAAAAGTCAAGCAACCTGCCTAGTCTTTTTCCCTGCCCTGCTGTACAGGGAACTGAATCCACCCAAAACCAAAAAAATCCACCAAAGAGCTGTTTCACGAGTTGTTCTAACAACTCAGTGCCACAAAAATGGAGAATCCTTCTCCTTCAACTCCACGTACATGTACCTGGTGCTTCCCTTGCATTACGTCTCAAGCATTCTTATATATCCATAGCTGGCCAACAAAATACAATCCCACAAAAACATGAGTATTTCTTCTGCCTGTTTAGTGAAATGAAGCCATTCAAGGATGAGTTGGTCAAGCACCAGAGTCAACCTCCCGAAGTAAACACTTGGGACAGCAAGTCCCCACTCTGGCTGCATGAGCAGCTGCACAACTATTTGTATCACTCGAAGGGCAGGAATCAACATCTAGGAGATGGCTGTGAAAAGGCATCACTTTTGTGAGCAGTGTCAGTTTGCTGTGACTGTAAAATTTACACTGCAGTTTTCCTGTCAACTACAGATCACTGTTGCCACGCATGTATGTACTCATATGTATTTGTGGTGCAAGTCATCTTCATCTCATTTTCTAATAATATCAGCAGAAACCAATTCATAAAGGAAGAAAAAAGAATCAGTTATAGCTGTCAAACGAAACATATGTGGAACCTGTAATACTAAACTGATGACAGGAAGTTTAGAGACTTTTGAATTTAAACAACTACAGCTCAGCAAAAGAAACAAAAAAAAGAAGAAACAGTTAAGCTCCACTGTCTGCCAGATAAGACATTCTTGCTTTTTCCCTTGCAGAGCTATCTCCTTTCTTAATACCTTAAATAAAATGCAAACTGAGCTTACATAGGCTGCTGCCAAACCAAAATAAACCTTTTCCAATGCCTTTTTTATGCAAGAGCTTCAAACACCTCTTTCAACAGCAACAAAGAGAAGACTCCTTCCTGAAAAAAACATTCGTTTAAAAGGACAGACATAGACTGTCACATATGTTATCTAAATAACATACACATCTGTTATCCAAATCCACGAGCACAGCTGCAGCTCCTGTAGTGTCAACTACTATCCAAACCTTCCTGAACACAATTCCAAGCCCTAGTCTTACCCGTATAAGGTAATAGTCCCTCTTGAAGCCTACACAGATGGAGTTTTCACACCAGGCCATAGACTTGGGTACATCAGGTACGCTGAAGTCCCCCTAAGGAAAACAGGTTAAAAAAAGTCATGACAAGAGAAAAGCAAAAATCAAATCTGGCAACACAGGGTGTAACAGGCACCACTACTGTTGACACTATATTCCCTACCACACAAGCCCAACTTGTGCTGGTCAAGGAATGGCAGTACTCAACTAAAAGGCTAGATTCATGCCCAGTAGAGACATGTGCTCTGAGTTAACTAGTAACTTCCTAGAACAGCAGCCTAGCTGAAAAATTCCTGAAAAAAAAATTGGGTATAAGTGCACACAATTCCATAGTGTTACTGTTAGGTACACATTTATAGAGGCTGCACACTAATACACTTCACTGACTTACAAATGTATGACAACCAGAATGTTAAAATATGGAACATAGTCTTTGATTTAACTTATGAAACTGTATTAACATTATTAATTGTAATTTCAACCATGTATTTTCAACTTTTATCTGCTGCTTCATTGTTAAATCAGTGTAGAACAAGAGGAGTCGAAGCTCTGAAAGTCAGCAGTGCCTCTGAGTAATAGGGACTGCATAGCATGTAGTAATGAACAACTACACTCCCTGTTAAGGCATGCTAGACTACAGAAACAACACGACTCACCTGTAGTTCATGGAACTCTCTGTCTTTCCAAAAATAAAGCTGTAGCTTCTTCCGCACTGCCACGCACATCCTCAGCACCTCTTCTCCTGTATCTGATTGCTGTGAAAATAGACAGGCCTAACTCATGGGCACTCATAAACTAAGAGGCAAGTAGGAAAATACAAGGCCAAAAGAATCCTCAGTCTGAAGCAAAGCTGTCAGCTGAAGAGCAGCTTTGTTCATTCATGTCAGGAGAGCATTCCCTAAATAAGGAAGCACAGAGAGAAGGGGGGCAGGATACTTAAAAACAGATCTTGGCAGGGATTGTGACACCAAGAAAGTACAAAAAAAAAAAAAAATAAAAAGAGCACCAAAGATACACACAAAGCAAACAGAAATGGAGAGCTATCAACCCAGCCCTGAAGACTAGGACAAGAAGCTTTAACTCTATGCAGTATAGGAAAGGGAAGGGAATGGAACAATGTAAAGAATGTTTTATACTGACAGATAAAAACATTAATAGTTGCTTAATATTCTAGCCTCTTGGAAAAGTTTCCTGACAAGAATACTAGCAAAGCTAAATGCCTGTAGACATAAACAATAAGGCACTTTGGAATGATCAGATTTAAAGGCGCTTTGAAAGACACCACTAGTTTTAACACCTAGAAAATCCTAAGTACTTATAAGAGATAAAAAGTGATGAAGAGCACTAAGTCATCTCTTCTGGTTATGAATAAGATTCCTGAATGATCTGGGTAGGCTAAGAAACTCAGCAGGATAGAAATTAATCACCTAAAGAACCACAGTATATGAACAGAGCATTGCTATACCTTATGGAACCATTTTATGGCTTAAATCTACCACAATTGCCATTGGAGTCCTTGGCCAAATACAGTTTAACAAAAACAAAAATGTAACAAAAACTGATGGAGATGCTTGGTGAAGGGAACCACTGTGAGCTAGAACACTGACAACTTAAGAGAAGGGAATGGCTTTTATATTGACATGAATCTTTCAAAAAAGAAGGTGGTAAAAATTACTACAGGATGAAAATGCCTTGAAGTTTTGTATAAGAAGGTTAAAGGCTACAGTCACCACTGCCACAAGAAGATATCTTATGAAGCACAGGAAGAATAGTAAGGTGACTATATGAAAAATTGTTGCCTTCAGCAAAGCTTCAACATCCAGTAGGTACTAATTCCAAAAAGCACTAGTACCCAGGCAACTTCCACCTAACAGTGATTTTTAAAAGATAATCTACACAGCAACATTAAAAAGTTAACCTTATTACAAACGGTAAGGACATCAGTGCCATTGTGTCCCTCCTCTTACCTGAAGATCACAAGTGAAGAGAGATGCACCTTTTGCCTTGGAAACCGTGGTAATTTGTTGAAATGTCAACAGGTCATGGACGTAAATGTTATTTTCTGTTTTAAACAAAATTCCAGTTCTTATTCAATATTTAATACATGTAGAGCTCATTGCTAATTCAAATAGGCTATCATGTTTTACGCTTACATAAAAAGAAGCACTTGTGAAACTCAGAGCTGCAAGAAAGGAAAAGGAAAGCTTTCCCAAAAGCTGAAAAGAAAATGTTAAGGCATATACAAATACAAGACGATAAATGCAGAAAAGAATACTAACATCAGTGTTCTTAAAATTACATGAAGGAGCTGAGAACATGTGCCAACCAAGCAGAAGGAGTGGAAGGGACAGGAAGCTGACCAGAGCAGAACAAGTTCATGATTGAGGACTGTAGGAACAAAGACCATTTTGAACTGCCCCCTGAAATACGTGGAAAGTGAACAGTTGCAAATGGAGGGTATTGTGGTCAAGTTTTTGTACGCACGAGGACGCAGGCAGCAGAAATCTACACAAGCTGGAACTGGAAGAGCTGGAACTTAGAAATTATAAAGAAGAAAGTAGCAACATAAGCAAAAAAAGCCATAGGAAGATTGTAAGATTAAACAGAGACAATCAAACTTAGATCTTCTACGAGATGGTAAAAGATTGCCATCTGCATATGAACTGAATTTGGTATAACACATCGACAGTGAGTTTCATACATCAAGTTAAGTTTGGACAGAAATTTTAGCCTTTATCATACAATGTACACACATACATGCATGCACGTATGTATATATGTACATATACACGTGCCAATACAAATAATATATTTATATATACACACGCTTCAGCACACATATGCATTTTTTCATTTTTAATTACAAAACCCAGCATTAATACTTTGTCTTCCAAGAAAGCTTATAAGACACAAAGCTGCTTCTCAATCTATGCTGCACAATGCTTCCTCTGCACACAGAAAAAGCCTAAATCCTACACAGTGACTTTTCAACAACCAGACTAACATGTAGGTGTTTGGAAAGGGCGCCACATTCAGTCAAGTAACTGCATTGAGAAGGGCTTATTAAAAATTAAAACATTTTTTTTCACTTACCTAATAGACTGACCAGAATTTTAAACTGAGAAACAACATGAATCTGAAAAAAAGAATTCTATTAGTGACTCCATTCATAAACTAAACCTTTGAACAAGGCTTGATTATAGATAGTTTAAGAAAATCCATCTTAATATACTCTCAAACTAATGAAAACAGCAAGGCAGCGATCTATGCACAACCTTCCTCCAGCTGCTAGAACCCTTTTCGCTTACATCCACTTTTTACAAGCTAGCACACACAGCTTGCAACCTAAGCTGGTAAAAAATGTTTTAAGTGGTATGTTACTAATACAGAAGCACTTCTAAAGGATATGTAGAATGCTGCTGTAAGAGTATGCATAATTTTGATATAAGTGCTTATATTGATACTAAGGAAAGCAATTAGCCAAAGTTCTCCAACAAAAAAGCCACAAAGGAAAGAAACAATAGTAAGATTGGCAGTAGATAATCAGTTATCTTAGTTCTAAATTCCAAATAAGAAGGATTACATTCACATTCCCATAACATTATATCCAAGAGTCAAATTATATATTGCAGTCTGTTGGTGTATTACCATTATTGTTACAAATATTCTCAGTCAGAGCAGCTAAAGATCTACTGCATACAGCAGCATTTCCATAAAAGCCAAACCCAAACCTGTAAATTCCAGTTCTTTGCTTTCCACTTTAGCAACCAAACCAAGCTTTTTCCTGTTATGGGAAGAGTGGGCAAAAATACCAGGCTATGCCACCTCTAAAATGATATATACTTTGGGGGAAATTTTTTTGCTAAGCTTAGCAGAGATTGCAGAAGTACATTTGATTACGTCATTTCTTGGCTGAAAACACTATGGAAAACTGTCCTTACATCAAGAAGATGGTATTTCCTACCTGCTGAATCTTTTTTGAGAAGTTCTTGTTGGATTTCTCTAGTGTCACTTCAAACCTATTGCAACCTAGAAAAAAGATTCAAAAAGGTATGTAAACTGAAGTCGCCCTTAAATTTACGAATGACTATATCTTACACTAAATAGCTTACAAAGAACTATGAAAGCAAACTTGGCCACTTAACACCAGAAGAATGACTCTTCTAACATATCATGCTATCATTTAATTAACAGTAAATAACCTTAAAATTTAAATTACACTTCTTGCACCCATCCAAAGACTTCATCAATATTTTTGCCTTGCTGGAATTTTAGATTACAAGAATTATGTTTAAGTGTATTGAAACCCAGAGACAAAGATACTCATGAAGAGTTTATCCACATCAATCAAATCTCAGCAGTTTAAATTGCTAGGGAGCATATCACTGCAAGGTAGACAAAAAATAAACACTACACCACAAAGGTTTAAAAGGAGTTTTAGTGATAAAGACTTACAGACACTTTCTGATGACATAACCTCTCCTGGCATTGATGCAAAAAAGGGGGAGAAATTTACCACGTGAGATAAGACACTAGCAACTCAAGACTAGCATGTTCTGCCTGGCATAGACAGCCTACAAGTTTCAGAAAAAGTAAGTTGAATTCAGTCTCTAGAATCCAATTAGCTACAAATGAACATCTTTTCAAGACATAACAAACCTGGAAACAGATGTTTGTTTACTTTCCTGTCCCACACTGTACTACATTATTACGTTCAATAACATCAATTTCTACATAATAGCAGATAATGTGAAACGCAAATCTGTTCAGTGAAAATCTATCTTAACTTAGCCAAAAATAGTTCTGTGTCATGTGCAGAACATACTATGAACACTTATGTCTGTGAAAGAGGCAGGGGGAAGAGTAAGTACATAACAGAACTAGTTAGGAGGGATGCCACTTCCCCACCTCTTGACACTCACGGACACACTGGATAAAGTTGCTCTTCCACCCAGTCCTCCATTAACAGAAGGCAAACATGAAACCTCTGGCAAACAGCATACTGCACTGCTGTGTACACTGTATTCTCAAAAATAGCACTGAATTCAAACATATGGAGACCCGACACAAAACATACTTTAAAACAGAAAAAAGGCTGATACTATTTGCTATCTTTCTTGCATATTTGATAAACGGTACATACAATTTCACCAAAGATCCCACACAAATACTTATTAACTATATTTAGGAAAAAATAAGCAATTAAGCATACTTGTGTTAACATCACTACAACCTCTCAAACTGCAGGAAATACAAATAACACAATCAACTTTTTGTGCTAAAATCAGCTTACCTATGTCTTTCTTGATCCTGTAAAGAAGAAGATGCCCTTGTTTGGTACCAACAAGGAGCCATTCCTCTACAAAGATTGTAGAGAAAGAGATTAATTAGCTTGAATAAAGATTGCCCTTCCCAGCCAAGTTACATATATCAGAACACTTGAAAACTTGTTCCAAACGCCAAAGAGGACTTTCTCTGGCAACTACATGCATGTCTATCACCTCTCTGGTCGAAGTGCTCAGAAGTAGATTTCATTTGCCAGACAGGGCGGCCAAAGATCAAGCAGTAAACCAGCGAGTAAAGCCTGGACATCACATCCTACTTGTTTATACAAAGGTAAAGAAACAAACCATTGCATCATTTGTGCAGTAAAAAGAGGCACTAACTGTTCTTCAGACATTACTATCTTGCAGAGAGGAACAGTGCTACGTAACAGGAAGAACTGTCAGGAAGGACAACAAGGAGCTCTATGTGGGTTTGTTGTTTTGGGGTTGTTAGGGTTTGTTTAAATTTTCACGTTTTTATAAGAATTCCTAGCTATGCCCAGAAACACAGTAGCAGCTTTGCTTAAATAGCATTTGAATTTCTTGGATGAACAAGCCATCCAAGAAATAGATGTCAGATCTTAGTCATCTAAGATCTAAAAGAGAACCTTTTTATACACAAGCTCTGCATCAAAGACTCTTCCTACTTACAGCATTTATAGCATACAAAATGCATGGAATTTTTATTAGGTCATGAAATATGACTGAAATACTTCCCCTTTGCTGAAGATCATACAGGCAAGCAGGATACACAAACATTTCTTTCTACATCTAATACTCCCTCACTAGCAAAGACACTTGTATCGTAATAAAATCTTGTTTCCTACCAGACCTTTCCTCTTTTCCACTGTTCTGTAGAAATATTGTAGAGAGCACGCCACCTGTTTTTACACAACCCCACTGTCACGTGTCTGTAGGTTTAGGGTTTTTTCTACTTCAGCAAAATAAATGCTTTCAAAGCGGTAAGACAAAAGCCTCAATGCAGGAATAAACTATCTTCACATTTTGTCTACTACATAACTAGAATAAACAACCCATGTTCAAACATGGCACTGCTATTCAGGTTATCATTTTGTTCTCAAGACAGATTAAAGGTGTCACAGTTCTACAGGGTCTGGGGTTTTTTAATTACCAATTCTGTGCTATGGCAGTGCATCTGATGGAAACTGCTGGATCAATCTAAAAAGCCTTATCAAGCCTTATCACTGTCTACAACTACCTGAAAGGAGGCTGTAGAGAAGTGGGTGCTGGTCTCTTCTCCAGAGCAACAGGTGACAGGACAAGGGGTAATGGCTTCAAGCTGCGCCAGTGGAGGTTCAGATTAGACATTAGGAAAAAATTTTTCACTGAAAGGGTCATCAGGCACTGGAACAGGCTGCCCAGGGAGGTGGTTGAGTCACCATTCCTAGAGGTATTTGAAAGACAGCTAGATGAGGTACTTCAGGATATGGTTTAGTGGCAGATAGGTATGACGGGACTCAATGATCATAGAATAGTTTGGGTTAGAAGAGATCCTAAAGATCATTCAGTTCCAAACCCACTGCCAGGGGCAGGGACACCTCCCACCAGACCAGGCTGCCCAAGGCCCCATCCAACCTGGCCCTGAACACCTCCAGGGATGGGGCAGCCACAGCTTCCCTGGGCAACCTGTGCCAGTGCCTCACCACTCTCATAGTGAAGAAATTCCTCCTTATGTCTAGTCTAAACCTGCCCCTCCCTAGTTTATACCCATCGCCCCTAGCCCTACCACTACAAACCTCTGTAAACAGTCCCGCCCCAGAGATCTTCTCCAAGCCAGCGATTCTATCTATGATTTTGACAGCCGGTGCAACCACCTAACCAAAACCCTGTCAAGTGCCCCCAAAAACACGACCTACATCGCTCGGCCATTAACACAGCCAAACAGACCGGGAACCTAAGACTCGAACATACCGCTGGCTTTATAAGACAAACCTTAGCCAACACCTAGGGCTTTCTAGCGAGAGCCGGGCCGGCCCGCGGCTGCGGCCCCGCACACCGACCGCGGCCCCGGCGGCGCCCCCGACCGCACGCACCGATCCAGGGGAGCGGCCGGGCTGCGGCGCCGCGGCCCCCCCTCGCCTCACCCCAAGCCGCCAGGCAGTCGATCTGCAGCGGCAGCTTCTCCAGGATCGGAACGTGCTCGAAGGCGTCGTGCATGGCGGCGGCTCCCGCGGGTTCAGCGAGGCGAGCGGAAACCACCCCGGCGCTGAGGCGGAACGCCCCCACCCTCCCGGCCCTTCCCGGCAGCCCCCGCGCCGGGCCCCGGTCCACCCCCTGGCGTGGCCCCGCCCCCGGCGCGGTGGCCCCGCCCACAGCCCAGCAGGCGCCCGGCCCGGCCCGCCCCCTCCGGTGGCCCCGCCCGCCCCCTCCGGTGGCCCCGCCCCTCTCCGGGTAGCCCCCGCCCCTCTCCGGGTAGCCCCCTCCTCTGGCCCCGCCCACTGGTGCGGCCCCGCAGCCCAGCTCGTGCCCACCCGCAGCCCAGAAGGGTCCGTCCCCGCCCACGTGGACCTGCCTGCCCTACATCTGTGGAGTAAGACAAACACGCCCTTCTCTATCCTAGGTCTTATGATCCTGACTCACTCAGTGCTCTTTAAGTCTGTTGCATTTCTTTGCCGTGCCATGTGATCTCCTACTACTTAGTCCCTGCTTCGGAGGTCCTAGCAGGAACATGTCACCCTAATGAAAAGCTAATCAACGTCATAATCTTCTTCACTATTACTTTGTTTTCAGTTTTCTGCATGGCATGCCCGCGCTATAATAGTTTCATGAGTAATATGACAGCTACTTCCAACAAATCCACACACAGAGAACTGATCAGGCACAAGAACTCTTAAAAAATCTCCCTCTGTATTTGAATCCCTAGCAAAATTTTATTTTTCTGCAAGTAGAGCATTTTCTCAATTAGGAACAACTTGTTGAAGATATTTGAAGTCAGCAGCTAATTAGTGAAGAAAATTCAGCTTCTACATACCATTCTAGTCACTATAAACTTTTCTTGGGTCTGAGATCTGCAAGTAGACATGTGTTCTCTGTCTTGGTCACCGAGTCTTCAGAGTCGTCTGTACAGTTTGTTTTAAAATTACAACACCCATTTGAAAGAATGGCTATAAATTTGAATGCAGTCTTCCCTGTCTACGCATCTAAAGGTAACAACCATGCAATATTTCTGGTTTCAAGCATTGTAGCAAGCTAGCTTGCCAACACATCTCTAGGAGAAAAGGAGAGGTAAAGATGTCCTTTGTAGAACCAACCCAGCGGACTGAGTATGCTCAGGAGAGAAGCCACTCTGCTGCAACTCCCTTGCACACATACCTTTCACTCGTCACCCAAATCTCATCTGCTGCCTTTTAGCCACCTCTTCCCCAATCATAACTGCAGCAGTAGTTGTGTGTGTGCCAGTCTGCATTATGCTGTGGGAACTGGGCTCTGATAAAAGCTCTTTATGATACTGCAAACCAGGAAGTTGCAGGGCGTGCATGCTGCATGCTAGGAAGCATACGCTACCTTCCAAGGATACAGAAACTATGCCATTTAATAAGTGGCAAAACAAGAACAGCGAACGTAGGGAGCCTTAAAGCCCCTGTGAAATTCAGGACAATTTCAAATACTGATGGATGATACTGCAGGAATATAGGGGAGAGAGGACTGGCCAAGACCACTGTCATTTTAGACTGAAAGCATTACACCGCTACATTCAGTCTTCAGATTATTGAGCTATGAATGCAATTAGGGAAACTGTTCAGATCTTTCCCTTTTGTTCCAAAATGTATGGTTTACCCTATCTATATGCAGTTTTCAAATGACATACTTCCAGCACTCTATTGTCAAGCTTAAGAAAGAAAAAAAAAAGAAAAAAAGTAGGACACAATGTAAGCCTGTCTACTCTTTGCCTAGCTTTTATTAAATAGTACATACAAAGTTCTTTTGTGCTTCCAGTAGAGAACATTTTTCCCTATTTGTCTCAAAAAACCCAAACAACCCAAAACAACAGAACTTGAAAAAAAAAATAAAAAAACCCTCCAAAAACAACAACAAAAAATCATTAAACAGCAAGTTTTGCGTAGCTTTATTTCACAAAATTTCTTCTCCCTAAAAGGACACGGAGGTAACATTTGTTTCATTTCTATCAATTAAACATAACAAATTAGAAGTGTTTTCTAATTAAAGATTCTACCTGTGGCCTAAAGGGGATGGCAGAAGAGGTCCAGCAACTCTGGCAGATGCACATGGAAATGTTATAGCCACAGCTTTTTTCTCTGCCCCTTCTCTGAGGGTTTGCTGTCCCCATGACACAGTGAGCAGAAGATATTATGTGCCTGTGTCTCAGCTACTCTGCTGTGAAGTGTCATGTTTCAGCAAAAACTACTGATAAATATGAGCTACAGCTAAGCTACCAGACTTTAAAGTGGAATGAGTGAAGTACAGGCACATGTTCACTTCTGCAAACATTACTATGAGTAGAGAAACTGAAAAGCTGACTTACTATGCCATTCCAGCAGCAGGCACGCCGGGTCCCTAGAAGCCTAGCTGTGCTGCTGCTTGTGTGGTAATTATCTAATCATCAGTTGTGCAGGTTATGAATCCAAATTAGAGCTTTTTGTCATACAGTCCACAATGGGTTTCCATGTGTAAGTTATTGCAAGTGAAGCTTCTACAGCCAAGCATAGAATAAAAACAGAACACTGCCCAAAAGCTCTTTTTCATTTGAAAAGGAGAAACAAAAAGCAATTATATAGAATAGAAAACTGCAACTTTGACTGAAACAGAGTGATCTTAGAGTACCTCTTGGCCACAAGGATCAACTGAGACAGGAAATACCATCATCAAATCACTTAGGTGGGAGAAAATTCTAAACAGATATTGGGAACAAATCTATCCCAGCACTGCATACTCCCATCAAAGCCTCTTTCAAGCAAGGTAAGCAGTGCCTGCACGCTCCAGACATCTTCTCGTAAAAGAGTGCTGACTTCTCTGTGGGAGACAGTACAAGTGCAGTGAGAGGAGTTCTGCTGAAATGTCTACTTATTACCTGCTGAACATGAGTGGTCAAGCACTTGTGGAACACTACAGGAGCAGGTTTGGTGATATTTGGTTTTGTTTTTCTAAATTAAATCATGCAACACGTGGAAATTAGGGGCAAATAATTTTTCTGGGCATCCACCACATTGCCGGCAATGAGATGTGCCATAACAGCAAGTGTTAGCTCTATGCAGCTGTTACCTACAGGTCAATGGCATTTAAAATAGAAAATCTTTCTTACACAGTGTTATGAATAAAATTGCACTTGATTTTGTTAAAAACTCATATCACTGTAACTTTTCCAAACATTTCCTTTCTGGCTTCTTAATTTTCTTCATTAACAGGAGCTTCTCCAAAAACCTCTCATTGGTTGGACACATGACATAGAACAGCAATGAGCCATTACCTACCAGAAAATGGGTCTGTTGTTTCTTCAGTGCTTATTTCTTTTTGTCCCCACCCTCGCCCCAAAAAAGGTACAGGCAATTCACCTCTAAATGGCAACTGTAACATTGAAATATAAACTCCTCAAGCAAACATTAGGAATTTTAGTTTCACAGATTAAATATTTGAAAAGTTACAGAAGGTGCTGGAATAGTACACATTTAAATTGCTTAAAAATCCAAACTTGCAGCAACTTTGTAAATTCAAATTTCCAAAAGGTTATATAACGTCCTTGTGAACTTCTTCCACAGCAAGACGCCCTCCTGACAAAGCATCAAACTTCCACGGCTGAGACCAAGAAACAAATCAGCAGGATGCACTTGCTCCACCAAGCAACTTTTAAAAAGGTGTCTCCATTTCCAATAGCAAAAAGCTACTCCTTCATTCCATTTTGGATCTTTCAAAGTGTGTAATCATTCTTTCCTGTAAAATAAAATACCCAGTGTTATTTCCCCCCATAGGTTTACATTATTCAGAAATAACGTGTTAAACTTTACACATCCACAACATGCACACTAGTATGTGTTTTAAGTCAAGAGTCCATCTTAGACAATAGATATAACACCACTTTTAGCATACACATTTAGAATATACACCTGTATTCTAAGATGTTGTATCATGGTTGCCCCCACTACCCTTCCCCCTCTTGCAGTATTTTACTGCTGCACCAGCAAGATCAGAGAGTCCAGTTATAATAAGCAAAGTCCTTAACAGCTGACTCACGACTCCTTTGGCATGTCAAAAGTCAAATTAGAACTGAAGATTTGTTTACTGACCTCATCTGAATCCAGAAGAGCTGGAAGAGCGCTGCAGGGGAGAGAAAAAACAAATAGTTAAGAGAATTAGAGCACCTACTAAGAGTGTATTACTGACAACCATTTTCAGCCTTATGTTTCACCTTAAGCTTTAAGGCACAGGAGAGCAATAATGAATTTCAATTAAACAGATAGAAATTCGAGAAAGACACAAAGAAGAGGAATCCAAGGAGTATCCTCAATGACCTTCACAGCTCTAATTTTTTTTTTTTTTTTAAAGTTTCTCATTACCAAGTGAACAATTTCTAAGTTTCCAGGAAATAAGTTGCATCCTTCATAGGGGAAAACTGCTGAACTCCACTGAAGACATTTACAATATGAGACCATATTGTAAAAGCACATCCAAGAAATGAAACAAGTTACACTGGTACCATAGCCTCTTCAGCTACAACAGACCTGCCATCTATATACTGGGATCTACATCTCTTCACAACATTGATCAACATACTTTCAAGAACAGAAAACCCTGCAGACTAGAGTGCCCTTTCCTAGCTTACACTTGTCTAGTCCTTTTTTTCTTAAGGAACCCTACTGTTGTTGTTCTTAAAAAAAAGTTACTAGAACTGTGGAAAAACAAATTCAATTGAGAAAATACAGTTTTTCATCCTCTTAAAGATAAGAAATTTGGTTATGGTTCAACTAACTTCAAGCAGAGTTCATTACTGAAATACAGAGCCTCTGTCAAAATTACCTGTTCAGATTTGTAAACATAATTTATCTATGAACTTTGGTTTTGCTATGAAAAATTTAGACAGGCACTGATGTTTTTAGGATGTAAAATTTATTAAAAGCAGAATAGATACGGACTGCCTACATAGCTGACTATTACCAGAAGCATAAAAATGACTCAAGACATTTCAAATAAAGTAATTTTTCAAATAAGGTAACACTGAGTGGTTTACATTTGGCAAGACACTCAAAGGGCTTTCCAGACACTAAACAGAAAGACAGGGTTTGTACATTCTTTGTTTTCTGGATTTATTTAGTTAGTTTTAACATCAGTGAAGTTCAAACAAATCAGTCTGTGATCTCACAGTTCAAGATAGTGCTCCTTAAGTCAGCATGTGTTCAAGTGGCATGAACTGTGTCTGACAGACTGCATAAATCCAAGTGGAAGCATGCTAAGCAATCAGAGGTCAATTCCAGGCTGAACTCAGTATCAACTTATAAGGCATTACTGTGTTCAAGGAACCTGCTTTTATTTTTGCTATAAAAATACTCACACATCTGTAACTGATGAAGGGACATTCTCTTCTACCCACTTCAGGTCATCCTCCTGCTACAAGTACAGAAATTAAAAAGAAAACAAGTCAGTTTCCCCAAAATACTGTCACTTGCATGCTTTTTTCTTCTCAGCCTACCTGACTAAAAATTATGTATTTATAATGTCAGTTAAAAAAAACAAATGACACCACCACAAAAAAAACCACCTTCAGCTTCATTTCTGGATTACATAAAAACATTCCAAGAAAAAAACCAAACAGAAACCCACCTATAACTTACTGCTGACTCTGTAATGGTCTTAATTGTGACTAGAGAAAGCAGGTTCTCAGGACACTTTGGTTATCTGCATAATCTAGTTTAGTCTCCCACAAAAGAATGTTATCTTTAGAAGATGCTATAGATGATAAACTACTATAAAAAGCACAAGCTAGATTTTGCATGGGTAAGTTAAACTGCATTGTCAGGATTTCTCATTTCTGTCTGAAGAACGCTAATTCATAATGCAAGCAAACTTGTTTTGAAGCTGCAGAACTGACCCTTTCTGATCTGTAGCTGTATACAACTACAACCAACCTTTGAGGAAAACAACGTTAACAGCAAAAATATTACTGCATATATAATTTATTCCTACAGGTTCTTCCCACTTTTAAATTTATGCATGAATTCCATGAAAAGGCATTGAGATGTCTTTTCTAACTCTAAGCTGAATATGAAGCCATCTCTGTTTATAAGCCACATGGAAAAAATGCAGATATATTACAAATGTTCCAGCCAGTAGCTATGTAATAATATACACATCACTCCATCCAAATAAAGAATCTCGAATCTCAAAATCAGAAGGGCAATCAATTTATTTAAAATATGGCTCAGCCTCCCTCTCAGCCTGACAAACTCATTAATATAATGTATTATTCATTATCGGAATATAGTATTACGCAGTTTTATCTATACTAGATTTTGTAAACATTCCTGAAGAACAGACTGAATTTTAAACTTCCATTGCACTTACAAAATTAGATGAAAAGCTTGTATTTACTTTCCTTTCAGGAGTACTGTGAACTTAGGAAACTTGTACTCACTCGCACTCTGAAGCAAACCAGGAAACTCACATTTACATGCTGAACACTGCATACTTGTGAGCTACTACTGGGGGGCAACCAAACGAGAGATGGATCTACATCCTTCAGGGTAGAGAGGGTGTACTTACAGCTTTGTTTGCTTTTGCATTCCCATTTGGTTCTTGCTTTGTACTTCTCATTTTCATTCCCTCTGAAGACAAGAGAAGGAAATAAGATTAGGATAACTGAGCTACAATTGTTTATAGTCTGTAAGTTGAAAGTGTTGAGTGTTCATTCAAAATATTTCCAGAGACAGTGTAAGACAGACAAGTTAAAATTACGCTTTCCCTTTGAAAGGTTTATGATTTTTCTTGACAGGTAGAGTACCTAGTTTTTTCCTGAATTTTGCAATTTTACCTAGGAAATATCTAGCCTTTTTCTTTAAGCTAGACATAAGTAGCACAGGACTCAAAGACCAGAGAGGCTGTGGAAACTCCATCCTTGTACTCAAACGCCACCTGGACATGGCCATGGGCAACCCGTTCTGGGTAACCTGACCTGAGAAAGGTGTTTGGACGGGATGACCACCAGAAGTCCCTTCTAACCTCCACCACGATGAGATATAGGCTAGTCCCAAAATTTATTTTACCTATTGACTGCTGACCAGTTACTCGGTTGGCTTAAGAGCTGAGAAGTAATACATGCATCTCCTGGCCTGGCAGACAGACAGATACAGCTGATTTGGTAAATAAAAATAAGGGATTACATGCTTCTCCTCAGCTCCTGAACAAGTGAAACAGCACTGATATATCCCAGTAGAATTGATGTGTGGAGAGACAGTAGTACTTGGTATGTCACCTACCTTTTACACAACTTATGAACAGTGCTACAAGGACAATAGACATAGTAGGGAAACAAGAGGCAGGGAAGAGAGAGGGTTTTATAGTAAGACAGAAATAATTAGAGAGAAAGATGCAACCTAGCATTATAAGGGTAATACTCTCTCATCCGTATGTAATTTCATGAATATGTGAACATATTCATCCATACGTTTACACTGGACAGTCCTGTACCAGGCCCTGATACAAAAAAATGCAGAGTTTACAGAACAGATAATAAACAAAAATCCTTATACTGTATTTTAAAAGAGAACTGCAAACTAAACCACTGCCTAGCAACAATGTCTGAAAGATCCTTGGATGTACATCATCACAACTGGATCCAAACCTGTGACATAACATATTTAATACAACAAACTCTGGAGGCAATGGTAAAGCAACCTTAACATGCTCAGTGTCATCTGAAAACCTCAGAATTAAACAGGCAGTGTAAACACTAAACACAAACCAAATGTTTCTTCAACAACTGCATAAATTAACGGCAACAGGGAGGTATTGACTCTGCTTTTATAACAGTAATGAGCTTTTTGCTAGAGAACAAGAGACCTCCCCCCGCAGAAGTGTCTCTTCAACACTGAAATTAGGTGGGGAAAAATATTCTTCTCTTACCAAAGCTTTCCTTTAACATTGGTTCTTTCTGCTCATCATCATCCTCCTCTTCAGACAGTGGTGAGAAAGCAAACCTTTAGGAGGGGAAGAATGAAAGCTATCTTAGAATATCTCTTGCTGCTCAAGAGATACATGACCCTGACATTCACATGACTTGATTATTCTGTGTAGTTCATAGTTTAAGAATGCTACTGAACAACATAATCAAGTCACTTTTTAAACAAGTTTACCAACAAACTGATTTAATTTGATCTGTGTGACTTCCTATACTCGTTTTTCCTCAAGACCCTACACATACAGCTTAGTATCCTTATGGATCAACATACAGCAGCTAAAAACCACCCACCAGTATTTTTTAGAAAGATGTAATAAAAGCTGAACCTTTGGTTGTTAGCAGATGGTCGCCACAGAATCATGATGACAAAAAGGATCATTGAAAACAATAAACGCCAGATGGCATCATCCACCCATAGCTCCTGCCAGTCCTGTAAAGGAAAACAACAGCACAAATAGTTGCAAAGAGACTCCATGTCCTCAGCTCTTTCCTAGGGTGAGCTACAGCCATCTAACAAAGCAGCTCACTTCCCACAACGGTAAGAATTATATCACATCATATATTACTCTAGACATAATGCACAGAAAAATCTGTTCCAGAATGCCCAGTCTTACACTGCCAAATGTAAACTTACCAAGAGGCAGCAATCACAGAAAGCATTCAATAGCATAACTTACTGACTGACAGTCCACCAGCCTGAACTTCATAGTGGTCCAGATGATAAATACAATAGATGCTGCAAGATTAAAACAAACAAGCTGCTTGTTACTACAAAATATGCAAATCCAAATATACTATTAACAGGCCTGTTTCCCAGTAAAAAGGCAAAGATCTAAATGGTGAATGCTTGGAATGTAACTTATTAGTTTTGGAAAAGACGATATTGATTTATTGCACTGACCTTATATGGCAGCTTAAGCACAAAACACTGTATTTTTGTTCTTGGTTCTTCAGAGACACAAATCAAGCATGAAGTATCTAGCCAAACTCCTCATCCTCATCATAGTTTCATCATCAGTTGACAAATAAAGCCTACCTTGAAGTAAATGAACCACCTGATCTGTCTGAATGCCTAAGCATTTGGCTCTTGACCCATAAGAGTTCTAATGCTCAAACAATGCTCTCACCACAGTTTTAGAAGACAAGACTTCCCTCCACTAAGGTGTTTCATAATGGCTAAGAGTCAGCTGCTGCAGAGTATTTAATCAGAGCTGTTGATCAGGAGAAATGCACCTTTTCGTTTGTTGAAAAAAAAAAACCACAGTGCTTAGAAGTTTTCTGCTCATTTTACGGACATCATTTCCAAATAGATGAGTAGCTAAGCACCTGGAAGCACCAAAAGATTTATTCTTGAAGTTCAGTTCATCACTGCTACAAACAGAAAGAGAATTTGAATTCTTCCAGAATACAGAGTATATTATAGAATCATAGAATTGTTTGGTTGGCAAAGACCTTTGAGATGATTGAGTCCAACTGTACCTGTCCACTACTAAACCACATCCCTGAGAACCTCATCTGCCCATCTTTTTTAACCCCTCCAGGGATGGGGACTCCACCCCGACCCTGGGCAGTCTCTATCAGTGCTTGAGAACTCATTCAGTGAAGATGTTTTTCTTGATGTCTAATCTGAACCTGCCCTCTTACAACACTAAGAATACTGTTTTTCCAAGAATTGCTCTCATCTTCAGGCATCTTAAAAATTCTGCAGGACATAGTGATACTATGATTTTGGCAAAAACTACCTCTGTGAAGGTAACAGCATAGGATAATATTTTTTTGCCCTTGGCAGTTTTAAGGGGGACAAAAGTACTCTGTTAGAGAAGCTGCATAGAACTACTGATCTTATCACCATCAGGACTAATAATCCTCTGAAGTATTAACATAACACTTGGTGTAGATCCACTATTAGAAATGGGTAACGTGTTAGAAATACAAGGTGCTTTGATTGCATTTACTGAAAGGTCAAACTCAAAAATCTGCTTTAGTGATCAAATTAAGCAACATATAGAAATGGCACGTGATTTTCTGCTTACCTGCTACTGCCAAGATGAGCGTGTTGGTGAAGTGCCGATACAAAGAGAGTTTCACAACATTCCTTCGAAGTTTTAGCAGTTTCATTGTTTGAGTTAAGCTGATGAATATGTATTGAAAGTCAAGGAAAGCCTCTGGACAAGCTGGTCACAGACTTAAGAAACAGATCTTACAACCAAGAGCTCTCCCACCCACACACTTAGCCCTCTAAAAATGAGGGCCAGACTCAATAGAATAAAAGTTCATCACATGGCAAAGGTGCCAAGGAGCAGGATCCATCTGTTTCATGTCATTTACTCATTCCAGCCTAGAACTCTTCTCAAACAAGGATGGTACCCAAGCACCTATTTTGGAATATGGCCCATTGCTGCAGAAAAGTGTCAAATGTATTTCTGATAAATCAGAAATTTAAGTCTGAACTACGAGTTAAAAATCCAATTAGACAGTGCATACAGATCTTCACCCTTCTGCCTGCAATTTTATTTCTTGAGTAACAAAAATGCTTAGGAGAGACACCACAGTAGGAGAGAACTGGAGTTGTCATTGCTGGGCAGCAAGCTACTCATATTTTAAATAGTTTTGTGAGTGACTTTCACTAAAAACACATCATAGGCATTTTATTATACATGGCTTTGAGTTTGACAGCAGCTGCTAAAGTCACACAAGATTACAGTTGTTTGGATGTAATATGTCAAGATACAAAAAAGTTAACACTGCTTCCTTTTGTCACCTAACTACTTCAATATAAGTTTAAATTTTACAGAAAGAATTTCACATTTGATGTTGCTAAGAAACCTTCTCCACAAAACAAACAGAATCTGTTCTTCAAAGTCTACTACCATGGTATTGTTACAGTGCCACACTAGAATAAATAAATTTCATGCTTCAGCAGTCAACAGACTGGTAACAGACAGACTTAACTAGTCCACATTCAGGAGCTGCTTTAGCACAGACATCTACTGGTTACCTAGTTTTCCTTGTACTGGCTGTGGCAGAAGCTTACCTGAACACTCAATTACTTCACCAGAAGGAGAAAGAACATATACTTGAAGCTGATTTTAAAAAAAAGTTCAGTCCAAGAGACTCCTAAAAAACAAATTTGAAAGAAAAAACACCCCACCAAGCAAAATAGTGAAGGATATCCACCAGCACAGGGCAGTATCTAGGAAAGCCAGGGGAATAAAAGCCAAGGAGGCAAGATCATTCTGGGCCTGGAGACAAAGAGAAAGCCAATAAGAACAAACTGAAAAGGAAACGAGGTACAGAGGAAGTGAGGAGGGCCAGGCTATATCATAAGAAACCACAAATACTCCAGCACAAAATTTCTGAGTTTCACTACAGAGGTAGAGGGTTTGAACCAAGAATTTAGCCCAATGCACAGAGCGGAACTGACAACACCACATTGTCAGTTCTCAGTTCTCCACCAGCAAGTAGTTTTCCAGATTAAGTCAATCTAGCACCATTAGAAGGAGCCTTTGCTGAGGCGATTGCCATGACAATATGCTCTGGCCACTTCCATTACAGAAAACTAGCAATCAGCTTGTTAGAAACAGTAATTAAACCTTTTACACTATCCAACTGAATGCTCCACTGGCAATGGTAGGTTTGACTGAAAATGGCAAAAAATGCCTTTGTGTGTACATCAAAAACTATCAACGTCTCAGCTGAAAAAACCAAAACCCCTTTTATTCCTTTTAAGTGTAAGACAAAAATAATAAGCTGTGAATAAGTTTGTGTAACAATCTGCAGTTTATGAAAGGATATCCACAAAATAATAGAGGCATCAATCATGGACAGGGCCAAGTTTGCTACGAGAGCCACAGTGTCATAGAAAAACTGAAAAAGTACCAAATATATGACACGTTAAATCCCAACCCTTATCCCAAAATACCTAAACCAGAACAACAGAAATCTACACCCAGAGATGCATATCTTAATGAAGGAGGTGGCAGCAGCACTCGTGCACTTCCCCAGGTACAGCCTCCAGATGGGAAGTGCTAGTGGTTTGGGTTTTTAGACTCATGTCCGAGTGACCCAAACTGCACATTTGTGTCTGCAACAAACCCTACCTAATCCAAAGTGTTAGATCAAAGGGGCCAAGCAGAATATAGTGTCTGATATCCAACTAGTCAGTAAACTATGAGAATTATTCCAAAATACACAGTATTACATCCCGATAAATAGATAAGACACCAAGTGTAAAATAATTATCAATAATCCATATCCACAGTCTCAGAGTTTAACCATTGTTCCCTTCTTTCAGCCTAGTCCTGGGATTCTCCCTTAGCACGTAAGTAAATAAAGCCAGTAGCTTCTGTGGCACATGAGAAAATTCAAGCTGTTATTACTGACCCCTGTGACTCTAAGAACACCTTCCATGCCAGAAAATAACAGGTAAAGGGCTCCAGCCATAACCACTTTGTGAAGAGTAACTCCAAGGCGAGGCCTGTAGGAAAACAACGTGAAATTTAGATTAAGTGGGGAAAAAGTGAAGTCATGTCAAATTATAACATAAGGCATGAAGAACATGAATAAAAGGTCCTCTGGACAAGCCACTTATAGATCTAGAAATAATTTTATTATGATGCTGAAAGCTTACTATTTGTTGTCTTATGCTCTGGAGTGACTAAAGAACAGACTGGTAACAGTCCTGTTTCCTAGATAACCTGTTTAGCTATTCACAAGTGTTTCAAGAAGTTTCACCCCTTCTTCACCAGTTCCTGCAGCACTCACACTTGCTAGAAGCTTCCACTACCACACAGCATGTCTTTTTACCATTGAATATAGCTGAGGAAAGACAGATAAGTAGCATTCTTGGGAGCCACCCTGTCTGTGGTTCTTGACTTCTCCCATTTCTAGAACCTCCCTCTTGTCCAGAAGGCAGGCATATAAAGCTCCCATACCGTCAGTGGAGTACCTCATCAGTGACTCAGAAACCTACCCAACAGAGGTATAGAGAAGGGTGTGGGAAGAGAAGTAATCACCATATGGAATTGTATGTCTCTGTTTATTAGTGAGGAAGCCTAGACATTTAACAGCACTTCACTAAAGCGCCTACCTTATGAGTAGCAAAGTACAGGGAGATGAATATTGCCCTAAGTTATCAAAAACTAACAGCGAAAGCCTTTTAACGGAACACAACAAACCTGTAACAGAATTACTCACTTGACTATCCCATATCCCAGGCTGACTATGATGACCAGAGTTCGGGCCAATGAGCGCTTCAGAGCGGAGAGCAATTCTGCCAGTATTACTGCTCCCTGAACTATCAAAAGCAAAAAAGGGGAAGCTAGGTTACTAAAATAATTTGTTTTATTAACTACTACATGTAATTGTAGCATGAGAGCAGACAAATATTTTCAGGAAGTAGGCTATTCAAGTGTATAATTTTTATTGCCCACATCTGGATTAAGCCTTCAGAAAAGATAGGTCACTTAGCATAAGAAAAGCTACTGAAAAATGTTACATCCTTAGAAACTGGAGAGGAAATGATCCATAAAATGTTTATCCATGCTATCAGCTTGGATGATCTTTCAAAGAAGTCAATCAACAAGTCCTTCTGTACAAAAGGTGGAGCCAATTAACAACGTCATAATGAAGTTCTCTTTGCAGAATTTGATTTGCATGCATCCATCCTAAAAACTCAAAACCAGAGTCCCTAGCTTTTATGTGGAGAAAATCGCTTAAGATGGATTATCAGGTTACAGGCTGAATACCAAAAGTCATCTGCAATGCTGTCAGAGAAAGCAACAGCATTCTACCTTTAGAAAAGCGCAGATCATCACACTTTATACTAAAAATTGCAGAAACTCTCGTTCCCTGTTCTTTGTTTTGAAACAATCCTTCAACAATCATATACTTAATACGCATTTGTCACCTCAATTCAGCATAAGTCATTAGTGCTTTGCCCCATCAATTAAACTGCAAACTGCAATTGGTACCTACCAGATTCCCCTGTGTAGCGGATATTCTGGAACTCTGCATAGAAAACTGCTTTCTCGAGCATTCCGAGGAAGATAACAGCACCAATCCAGAACTGGATCCTCAGGAGATCCCGCCAGTAACAGGCTGACCATGCAAGCCACAGAACCCCAAAGAACACGTACACAATACACATCACCATGAAAAACTGTTACACAAGAAGAAGCAAGAAATAGGAACCTTAGATCCAGAAAAATAATTTCCTTGTTTCCATTCCAAAGCTGTAAGACTCCTCTGCTTTCTCCCTGAGTATAGTAACTTTTGAAGATTTTTTTTCTTTTTTTTATGCAAAAATTACTTCATTGCTTCAATGCTTCATTTCTCCTCTATGGATTCTTTTACTGTAACAGCGATTTCTCACTGCCAACAATGAGAATCAGAGTAATTGAATTTCTGAGCAATTCCTTGCTTGAACAGCAGCCTGCCTATTTATTCACAGGCAATTTTTCTAAGGAAGATATCAAGATAAGAGCTCAGGCAAATTATCACGTACTAGAAACTCTGCCCCTTCTCACACATTATTCTATTAATAACTTCATCATATATTTACAGTAGTTTGCATGTAAACTCACAAGCAACCTTTACACACCATTCCACAGAACAGAGCTAAGCAACTGATGGCTGCAATCTCTTTCAAATGGTTTGACAACTTTTCTCAAGTTAACTTTTCCAAAAGTTAATCTGGAATTGAAACAGAAACCCAGATATTCATTTAAATATTGTAATTTTTAGTCCAGTGTTACTTGTCTCAGAAGGACTTTCAGGGTATGTCTCCTACGGCAAACAATTAGCTTGTCAATGCTAATCAGTATCAAGTTTTCTAAATGACAGCACCGTAACAGAGCCAAGTTTTCAATGAGGATACTAAGGTAAGAAGGATAAGAATTCTGAAGTAAAACATTAAATGAATAGTAGGAAGTATTTAGCCAAAGTATAGGACAGTAATAATCAAGCAATCTCATCTTGCAGCAGGTTTGGGTTTTTTTTTAATCCAGTAAACATTGAAGTTAGCTGTGCAATTCACTGAAGGTTTCACAAACAGAAAATACCTTGCTTAGGAGAACAGCTTGTTGATCCTTACAACAGATTTTCACATCTGACTAATCTATACAGCTCAAATAGTAAGGACCTAGGCATTATAGTTCACTTTCAGATGCTCCATTACAGAAGCATTTAGACGGTGTTCTGGACCTGCCATGTGGGAATACTCACACTGGTGAATTACTTGTCAACAGTTGCTAGAGGCTTTTTACTTCTGTCAGGCTCTCCTATTTACAGGCCACTCTTGTAAATATCATCAAGCTAGAGATCTTACTTGTTATTGATTCCCAGCTGAAGTTCATCTATGCTACCTAAATTTTTAAGGTTTTTTTATCTTTTAGTCTCCTGGACAGAGGCAACTAGCAACCACGTCAACAACTCCTTAGAATAAGAAGGGGGTTAGCTCTTTGTAGTTCAGTTATGCTTTCACTGTTAGGCAGTATTAAAGATATCCTCACGTGGTGTAAGACCGCTGGTGGAGGAAGGAAGATTAAGCTATCAAAGAGCAAAGAAAGGAGTCACAAATGAAAGGGCAACTGTAAAAAAGAGCACGGAATAAAAGATTTTCTAAGGTAAGAGCTAAGGGGAAAAACAACATTGAATTGAGACTCAAATCAACTGACAATTTTATAGGTCAAAGTATATATTTGTTTTTTTACTTACAATCATCAAAGGATAGTCTGCTAGTGAGAGATACTCATATGGCCCCTTCAGTTCTACTATCACTGTCAAAAGACAATTCAATAACCAATTTTAACAAAAAACAAAATGAAAAAGTCAGGATAAAGTACTTAACTGACTTTTACTCAAGTGTAAAGAAATTCCAAATCTTCACGTAGCTTTTAAATTTAACTCGCACTTTAATCAAAGAAAGTTAAGGTTCATAACACACTCAACTAAAGTATGCAATTAAAATTACATGCTCCATTACCAAGTAACTCAGGGCAGTACTTAAAAGTAAAATTAATTTGTGCTGGAGATTCACATGTAACAGGAAAGCACAGAAACACACACAAGTTAATTTTTCATGGGGCTTTTCAAACTTCTGTAAAGTTTGGACAGCTTACTGATGCATGATTATCAATACTATAATATAATTTCAAGGTGACAATTATAAACTTTGCATTCTACATAATTTGAGCTTATTAATATATATCACTTCTTGGTCTGGACATTGCTGAAACAACACTAAGCCTCAAAATTGAACTGCCTGGGATTCTTCTTTACTTCCATCAAACTGACAAAGCACCACACTTGAAGATCATAAAACACTAATGATCACTCACTTTCTTATGATAACAAAGAGTTTTAGTAGGTCATATATCTACACAAAGTGAAAGATAATGTCTTATGAAAAGGAACCATATAGTATATATTAGAGGTACCTTGGAATACACTCACACTGGTATGCATAAAAAAATAGCACTACATTTTTAGCTTACAGTATAAAAAGCTATCTTACTTGTAAAGGGCTTATTTTGATTTGAGGAAGGTGGCGTTTTCTCCATTCTTTTAACTTTGGTAGCAGAATCCTTTGCAGTTGTAACTCCAATTTGCACAATAAATATATATGGCCCATCTCGCCAAGTTTTGATAACAGCATTCATTGCCTGAAAATGAAGTGTCTACATTCAGCCAAAGCATAGTCAAGACGACGAAGGTGATACCTTCCACATACAAAGTTCATCTCCTTCCAGGCCTAAAACTTGTTAATAAGCATTCGATACATAATTTCTGAATTTATTTATTAGGCATAATACTTAAAATTTAGTTTCTTGAATCCAGAAGAACCCTCAAAGTCCTGGGTGGTTAACAAGGCTTATTTGCAAATTTAATACTGGTGTACTGCAAGAGACACTTAAAAAGTACTGCAAAAGCTACAAAGAATTCAACAAGGCATCTATTCCTTGTTTTCAGCCTAAAAACATTAGGACCATCACAGAGACACTCCTTTGATCCCAAAACCAACTGTTGGCAACAGAACAGCTATATATAACTCAGTGTCCTACTGAAGGCTGAGTTTTTTAAGGCAAGATCGAAAAGGTAGCTGAAAAGTAAAATATTTCCATAGCAGTCATTTCCTGTGGACATTACTACTGCCCCTGTGACAGCTCTCATACCCACAAGACTTAAACCTTGCCAATGAACTAAGAGGGGAACCTTTCCCAGATAAATATTTGCATCATTAAATAATCAGAGATTTGAGTTCCAGCATACAAAACCATTAATTACACAACGGTAGAAGTTGCACACACAGCTACTTATGTTTTGGCTTTAAGATGGATGGCCCTCTAAGTGCACAGGGAGTTAAAAACATTTTCTTTGTTCTGCATCCAGGACATTCCATTTGAAGTTACTTTGACATCTACTCCTGGTTAACATAAGAAAGCAGCAGTTACACTGTTTCCGTCAGTCACTCTGTTGTCTGTTTTTCGGTACAATACTATCTAGTATCAAGATAAAAGAGAACCCAGGTGTCAAAAAAACTCGAATTACACCATCCCTGTAAATGCTACCAGTAATTTCTTATAAAAAGGAACACAAAAAATTTTTACAAAGCTTAAACAAATTAGGACTGCTGGATTCAAGTTATGTTTAAAATTCAATATACATACAGTTTTCTCTGCCACTACGGTGTGATTTCCTCCACTCTCCTTCTTCTCTTTTAAGCCCTTAGACAGAAAAACGGATAAATCAATATGCCAAAGCTATCTCTTCCGTGCCTACACCAAATCATTAGAAGGCGGGGCGGGGGAAATTACCTCATGTTTCTCAGGTGAGAGAGGCTCCGGATGAACAAATTCTTTATAGAGAATCTGCAAGATATCGAAGAGTTACAGCATTTATAGGCACTTTATATTAATATTACATCTTCACGCACCAAAGGAATTAGAGACATCCAAACAGATTATTAAAAACTCTTTTCAAGCCACCTACAGGCATGTCTCTTTCTTAAAAAGAAAACAAAACCCCACAACACTAGACTCAACCATTATGAGATATTTCCTAGTATTTTCTATCCACAACCCTTTGCCAAAACTGGAAATGGCTGAATACAGATGCAACACTGCACAATTTGCCTTCCGTTCTTAAGCAAGTACCCCATTAAAGAAAGACAGCTTGATACTGATATTATCATTAGTATGATTGCACAGCTTCGCCTGGTGATATACAAGTGGTGTAGAGGTTACGTTTGCACATTACTTCCCTATCTTGTTCTGCATTGTCTCCTCTTTCCGATTTATTTGTTTCAAACATGTCTTAGCTCTACTTATTTTTCATTTTAACCTGTCAGTGCTTAAAAAACCCATTTCTCAACACACTTGCATTTCCATTATTGTAAATACACATTATCTGAGAAAAAAAAATGCCAGGCCTTAATTGAGCCAAATTTATTGGAAGCTTTACTCTCATGCCAGAATTTCACACTTCTACTCAATTAGCAGTAGCCTTCTGAAAATCAAACAAATTCAGAACACAGAAAAGAAAAAGAAGCACTGATCTTTACAGTGGTTTCCTCCCACCATGGTGGGCCAGATGTTGAACAGGAAGCCAGAACTGAAGCAAAATTAAGAAATCATCATCGCACTGCAGTTGTCAAACAGATAAACCCAAGTATCTCCCAGTCTACAGTGACACTTACAGAGGATGCTAACACAGCTAACAAACTACCACCTGCTTTGTATATTGTATGAGAGAACCGAGCAAAGTGGTTTCAACCCATACCTGTGGCCGGAAGAGTTCAGAGCAATTTGGAAACTGGAGAGGGGACATGGCATAGTATCCTGACCAACCCAGATGCTCTTCAGATGTAGCCCCAAAATAGTACTCTGCTTGTTCATCCTGCCAAACATAGAACAGGGCTTAGGTTAGCATCAAATATGTCAAACGGTATATCTCAGCAGGCAGCTGCAAGACCCCACAAAACCATTCTTCCAAGGGGAAAAGGGGGAAAGAAAAGGGGGGGGGTGGGAAAAAGGGAAAATATTCTTTGAGTATGAATTAATACATAATAAAAAAAAAAAAAAAAAGAAATCCCAGTATTCCTGCAGTGGAGGTGCAACAGCCAGCATGAACCTCAGTCTACAAACAATTGCTATATTAAAGACCTCAGTACTCTGCTAGATTAGTAGTTACAACTGCCAAAAATATTTTAAGTCAACATGGAAAACACGTTACACAATATAAACTACAATTACATTCTACGACATTTGATGGCAACTTATACAAAATGAATAGTGTTTCCAATACTTGCAATGTGCATTCACATAGAACAAAATTTTACTAAACTTGCAAATATTCCACTTTTTTCTATTGGCTATCATTAAGTATTGTTGCAAATAATATTTTCATCAACCATAACCTCACACACTTCAGTTTAGTTGATGCTTCAGTTTAGTTTAAGCTTCTAAGTTTAGAAAAATTCTGACAAGCATTTCTACCTTACCCAAAACCCAGAAAAGTCAGTCACTCCAGCAAGCTGTCGATCAATTCCTTTCCATTTTGCTCCCAGTGACCCAGAAATTTGTTATCTTCCAATGAAGGAGTGTGTCTTTTAGGCCCAAAGAGCAACTAGGATGCAAGTGAAATTGCCAGTTCCCTCACCCCCAGATCTGCTTACCCCTAGAAATCCTAACCCATGTTTTTCCACACCATTCTTACCCCAAAGTTGAAGACTTCATTATAGCAGTCAGAATATCTTAAGTACCAAGTAACATTGTATATTTGGGAGGGATCACAATCTTTTTCATCCCCTTCAACTAAAAAGAAAAACAACAACAAACAGATGAAAGATAGAGATAAGAACATGTAAGACACCCTCTACCGCTATGCTTTTCCTCCCATTCTGTGTCAAGCTATCATGATAATATGTATTTTAAACACAAAACTGAAAGCACAACAATAGAAATTTTTTTCAACTAATCCATAACTGTTTAATGAAAGAAAGAAGCATGGGGGAAACAGTATTCTGTTATAACATTGCACAATTCTGTTAGAACCGAAGATCACTTAAAACCTTTTTGTTCAAGACAATTAAGGACATTTCAGCAACTGCAAATACCAAAAATGATTGCAATACACAAAAGCATTTCCCTTTCCAAAATGTGTGTGACACATAGCAGGGAAAGAGAGCTAGGAGCAGGTTAATAAATGGTGATTCACACAGATAATTTAAATACACCAAGACCACCAAGAAAATAAATAAAAGGTAAGATTTCTGCAAGTCAACAGCCACCTCGCCACTCCCAAAGTCAAACCAGCCAACTATACATTAGTTCACTCTGTCAAAACTCCACTGCTACCTACAACAGCAGTAAGACAGCTTTCCACTTTGATTTATTAGAGAACACACATGAAGAGTAGAACACAAGACTTGCCACTCCTCCCTCCCAGAAAAGGTCATGTGAATTTTGTGTTTCACATCTCATTCTGAAACTAAAGCCTGATGAAGAGAACATGACATTTAGAAGGTACTCTTCACCAGTAAATGAAATGAGCAGTGATTGTACAGAGTCTTAGGAGAGCTATTTAGATTTTTATGTTTGGGGTTTGCCAGTCAACAGATGGCAGAAGTCTTGAGTTGACAGCATGTTTCTATTGGCTTAAGAAGTCCCCACACCTTCACAGGCAACATTCATCTTGGACTAGACACTCACAAACTTCTTACACATACAGAGCTTTTAATTAATGTTTCCATATTGACCACTGCGGGTGAAAAAAGAAAGTAATTAGAAAAAAGAGCCTGCCAGTAGTCTTAATTCGCTAATGCCACTTTAAACCACATGACTAACTACTGAAGTAACTATACATAGTGCTAAAAACTCAACAACTGAGTCTCTAATACCAAAGATTAAAAAAAAAAAATATTGGAATGCAGTCCGTGAAAAATAAGACTTTCCTTCTGACGCCTTCTGGTAGGCATGAGAACAAGGCATACATTCTCCACGTAGCCCTAAATGTTGCAAAAGACACAACAAAGAAACTAAGAGGCAGCACAAGCAGTGCAATGACATGGGTAGATGGCAAATTCTTCAAAGACAAAGACTCTTCTGATAAAATTCATCAAATTATGAACCTCTCAAAAATGTGCTACAAGAAAATAAGAGGGATTCAAAACTATCTAAATAGCATTTTACCTATTAAAAATAAAAAAAAAAAATTGAAACTACATTCAGCAGCAACACCAACTAAAGGTAAAACAGGCCATGAATAGAACAATCCACCAATATCCACAAACATCAAAATTATAGAAACCTTGAAAAGTAAGTACCCTAAAAGACAGAAAAGGCATCCATGGCATTCACTGAATTGAGCAACATGGAAATCTAAGTTCCTTAGCCTTCAAAGAAAAACAGCAACACTCAACTCTAATGCAGTCTTTGTACTCATTTACAGAGAGCAGGATTTCTACCATGATCCTACACAGGAAACCAGATACCTTCTAGAACAGCACAGAAGAGAAGTAGTAGATAAAAATAATTATTGACAACACTAAACACCAGTGGCAGTCTTCACGGCCAGAAGTAGAAAGCATCAGACACCAATACACCACACAAAAAAAAAATATCAAGAGAGGGGAAGAAAAAGGAGGAGATGGAGGAGATTCAGGTGTTCACTAAAAACACGAACAACCCAAGAGCAATCATACGTGGCAAGAAACACCACAGAGCCAAAGGAAGAGGAACAGACAGCAAACAGAAGAAGACAGACCAGTTTCCACACAGACACAGGCAGAAATGAAACAATACGTAAAGTTGAAGCTTCCCAGTATTACACTGAAACTAAGTTCCCAGCCTTTGTTCCTTCCTCCTTCAGTGCTTCATTATCCAAATTCATCTAAAATTTTTAATCACACTGGTATGTAAAACAGGTGTTTTGACTGAAGAATTTTAAGGCTTAATGCCTGTTTAAAGACTGTCATCACAATGTAATTGAACTCCACGTCAACAGACCGGAGACTTTATTTTTACTGCCAAACCTGTCTTGTAACAAACAAATTTAATTTTCTCCGTGCCTTAGTTCCTTCCTTCTCTTGGTTATTTCAGCTGTACATGTCTTGATTAGACTTACCACACACTTCACTGCAGAGACTCACACCTTAGATGCCACCAGAAGTGCACTATACTATTTCTACTGAACTTTCAACAAGCCTAACACCTACCAAAGCTACAAATGCCCTTCCAAACCCCACCCTGTCCTTTTCCACAAGCATCAGATTTCTACATTTTGATCCTGCAGCTGCGCACTTGTAATTGGCAATTGTCTTGCTGCAAGAGAAGCTCAGCATTTGAGCTACACTTGACAAATGGGAAAAACATAACCCTGACATGATGGACCTTCTCTACCAACTGCTTTAACAGTAGCCTCCTATTTCAGATTAATGTGGAATTGCTGGAGGCACTTTAACAAACTCCCGTCGAAACACTATCCCCAAAAGGACAGGTATCTAAAATTAAACATGAAAATCAGTAAGTATAAAAGGGTATTTTACAGAAACTCTCCTTTGCACAGTAACCTACATAACCCATAATCCTAGACAGATCAGCGAAGAGCAATAAACAGAAAGAACAAACAGGAAGACTGCAAATATTCTTGCTCTGAAGCGCACTCACACACTGTGATCAGGATGACAAATTAGCTCTTGAGAGCTCTGCCACAGCATGCAACAATGGTCCATCACTACACCTAGAAGCACCCAGCTAAAAAGGAACACTGCCTAAAACATCAATGCATCCTGCATGCTGGCATCAGTCACTCTACGATACAACTAGACCCTGTCCCAGCTGGCACCAGATCTACCAACTGATGAAATTTAACCTTAAACAAGAAAGCACACCTCACAGTGCGCATATCCCCCAGCACATTCCACGCCCCATTACCTGCTATGTGAAATGAAGTGGTGCTCCCACTGCCCATCTTGCCCTCTCAACAGAGGGTCTGAACAAAACTATTTAGTTCTGCTACAGCCTAAACAGATCACAACTGGGAGGCTGCAAGGCTGTTAACACACCCAACCATATCAGAAGTATGGCTTTCATCCAATTTGGAGATGAGTTGTCACTGCAACCGCTGTAGTTAAACACGTTGTGAGTCTCAAATATTAAAGTAGTGGGAGTGTCAAACAGCAGGTTAATCCTTCGTAACCACTTACATCTCAGGAAAATGGTGGTGTTGCTGAAGAGAATCTTCCCAAAATTAAACTTCTTCCCCTGCAAAGGCACAACAAAGAAAAAGATATTAGTGGACTTAATACCACCAAGCTTAAGTAAACGTCATCTTCATCCGGTTTTAAGTCAATACAGAAGTGAAAGTGAATTCCAAATCAGAAGCCAGCCTTACTGGATTTTCCAGTCATGCTTCACCACCCCTTCAACCTACTCTTAAACATGGCTTAACCATCTGTTGAAATTATTAGCATTCTCTTGCTAATAAGGAGGTCTGGACTACCCAACAAAAAAAACAAAACAAAACAAAAAAAAACAAAACCAAAACTGTTTTAAGAATCAACGGGAGCATTTACTGCGATGCTCTAATTGTGCTCCTGAAACCCAAGAGCCTCACAGGAAACATATTCCACAGCCTGATGAAGGCAGGTTTAATAAGAGGCAAACCAGCTTTTCTCCACACAACTTCAAACATGCAGCGGCTAACAGGAAGTGCTGGAAGTCCCTCCACCTTCCCAGAGACCCACACCCCCAGGGCCAGGATGCCAGTGACCCAGATGGAAATGCCTCCACCTTACTAGAGCTCCACAACCGCGGGGCTGGGATGCTCAGGTCCCAGCTGGAAACCCCTCCACCTTCACAGAGCCAGGATACCAGGAACCCAGCTAGTAACCCCTCCACCTTCCCAGAGCTGGGATGACAGGGACCCAGATGGAAACCCCTCCACCTTCCCAGGGCTAGGGCGCCAGGGACCCCCATCTTCCACTAATGCCAGGGTCCCAGCTGGAAACCTCTCCACCATCCCAGACACCCACAGCCCCGGATGTCAGGGACCCATCTGGAAACTCCTTCACCCTCCCGCAGCTCCATACCCTTGAGGCCTGGATGCCAGGATCCCAGCTGGAAATCCCTCCACCTTCCCAGGGCTGGAGTGCCAAGGTCCAGCTGGAAAATCCTCCACCTTCTAGGGGCCGGGATGCCAGGGACGCAGCGGGAAAGCCTTCCACCTCCCAGTGATGCCAGGGTCCTAGCTGGAGCCCCCTACACCTTCCCAGAGCCAGAATCCCAGGGGCCAAGCTGGAAGCCTCTCCATCTTCTCGGAGCTCGAACGCCAGGGACCCAGAGAGAAACCCCAGGATCCAGCTAGAAACCCCTCCACCTTCCCGGACCCCCACAGCCACGGGGCTGGGATGTCCAGGTCCCGGCTGGAAGCCTGTCCACCTTCCCGGGGCCGGGACGCCAGCGTCCCAGCCAGAAACCCCTCCGCCTTCCCGGGCCTGGTCCCGCCGGGCCCCGCGCTCCCCCCGCCGCCCAGCCTCGCCTCGCCTTCCCTTCCCAGGGCGGGGCGGCCCGGGCCAGGCCGCGTCCCTCCCCCTCCGGCCGGGCCGCCGAGCCCGCACTCACCAGGGGCGCCGGGATCCGCCACCTCGCCCGCTGCCCGGCGCCCGCGGCCCCCGCCAGCAGCAGCGCCGCCAGCAGCCGCAGCAACAGCGCAGCCCCGCGCCGGCCTCCCGCGCCGCGCGCCGCCATCCCCACCGCCACGCGCGCGCCGCGCCCCTTCCGCCCGCGCGGGGAGGCGGGGCCGCCACCGCCACCCCTCGGCACCGGCATGGAGCCCAGGTACCCGCACCGCCCCGCGGCCCGCGGAGCCGCGGCGAGAGCCTTAGTGGGGGGTGTGGGTGTCTGCGGGGGGAAGTGAGAAGGGTTAAACTGCCTGAGCTCGGGGGAGCCGCTCGGGGAAAAGCTCGACAGCAGCCGGCAAGGTCAGCGCAGAGGGGCAGCAGTGTCCTGGGCTGCTGCGAAATAAGCGCGGCCAGCAGGGCGAGGGAGGGGGTTCTGCCCCTCTGTTCCTCTCTTGTGAGACCTCGTTTGGAGTACCGTGTCCAGTTACAGAATCCTCAACATAAGAAGGATATGGAGCTGTTGGAAGGTGTCCAGAAGAAGACTACACAGATGACCAGAGAGCTGGAGCACCTCCTGTACGAGGACAGGCTGAGAGAGTTGGGCTTGTTCAGCCTGGAGAAGAGAAGGCTCCGAGGAGAATTTACACCGACCTTCCAGAACCTGAAGGGGCTACAAGAAAACTGGAGAGGGACTGTTCGCAAAGGCTTGTAGTGATAGGACTAGGGGCAATGGGTATAAACTGGAGAGGGGCAGATTTAGACTAGACATAAAGAACAATTTCTTCACCGTGAGAATGGTGAGGCACTGGCACAGGTTGCCCAGGGAAGTTGTTGAAGTCCCATCCCTGGAGATGTTCAAGGCCAGGTTGGATGGGGCCTTGGGCAGCCTGATCCAGTGGGAGGTGTCCCTGCCCATGGCAGGGGGGTTGGAACTAGATGATCTTAAAGGTCCTTTCCAAGCCAGACTATTCTGTGATTCTGTGTTTCTATGAATACGTGATCACTCTAATAATAATCCAAGTCTATTAATATCTAGTTCCCTATAATCATAGAATCATAGAATGTTTAGCATTGGAAGGGACCTTAAAGATCATCCAGTTCCAATCCTCAATTGTGGATGTGTCTTCACATCTGCCATCTGCATTATATATGTTGTGTGCATATAATTAAGTATTTTGTAAGTATCAGCTCTTTGTGTGCCAATATTAATACCTCATTCTCTTCCATGTGTGTCTTAGCTCAGCATTTTGGGAAGTATTTTAATGATAGGCACTATTGGCAGTCTATTTTTCAGGCAAGCCAAAACTTTGCTGTTATCTAGTAGATCTAAAAGTTGCCCCAAACCTAGAGAAAACGTAGAGCTGTCAGCAGGACCATCGGAACTCTCTCCCACATTGGTCCCGCTGCAGAAAGAAAAGGGTGCGGGATTTCTCCTTTTCTGCCAGTCCTGCCTCTTCCTCCATGGTTGCTACTGGAACATGGTAGTTGACTATAAGGACTGCAGAGACGCATCTGGTTTCAAAATGCAAAGCGCCAAGAATTCAGTCATGATGAAATTCAGTTTGCCAAAATTGAAGTTTAAAAAGAAACAGTTTAACATGGAACTAAATGTGTAAGAAATTCTTCCCATATCCAAACACAGCAGTTCGAAGTCCAATGCATTTTATGTTACCACAGTTGTCTGCACTCTCTTTAATCTTTACCCCTCTTGAGGAGGACTTCCATCATATGATCATTCAGCTAGTGTTTGGTGGATGGATTTAAACATGTTCGTTATCTGCTCTTTCTAGTGTCCAAGATGAGGCTGTGGATAAAAGCACCTTTAAGGCGTGCAACCAGATTGCTTTTTACAGGTAAAGACTAAAATTGAGGGGGGTGCTACAGCTAGTGATATTAAAACATTAATGAAGAACAGATTATGCAGCTGGAATTTCCAGGGTCATGGGAAGGGATAAAAAATAACATCTGAGAATTTAGTTGTGTACTTGAAGTAAGATTATTATTGTTTAAAAAAACCTTATAGGGTGGTAGTGAGTGACCAAACCCCTCTAACATCTCATTCATAAACATGTATGTGTGCTCAGAAATCCATTCCTTCTTTTTCCCCTCATCTTGAAGCACGGATAACTGTATTTGAAAAAATCCAGGACTAAACTATTAGGTAAACATTTCTAACAATATTATCTCCCTCTGTGTAGTATAAGCCACAAAAATTACAGAGACCAAAAATAATTTTCTGTCTTGACAGGCGTCAGAAACTCCTACATCCTGGAAAATCTTTGTATCGAGCATTGTTGGATTCAGTCACATTAAGTGATGAGAATATCAAATTCCAGATAATTCATGAGAAGAATAAGGTGAGATGCCACCTAGCATAAGAGGATGCTTACAGAAAGAGCAATTAGTATTATCAACAAGTCTGATTATATTGCGGGCTTTGAGATTCTTTAGTGATAGGTATTTAAGAAACAATGCAAAGTATCAGCCTGAAGATGTCCTTACTGGTCACTACTTATTGAGACTGTGCAAGGAGAACACATTTTAAGGAATTTTAATAAAATCTTTAACAACTTAATGAAAAATCTAACCAGAACTCTTTTTAGCTGAAAGAAGTCTATTTAATTCAGAGTTATCTCCACTGTTCCAAGATAATAAATTTTTTTTTCCAGAATGGAATAAGAAGGCCTGTGTTCCAGCACATCCTGACCACGCCTTTATATTCCTGTGTTTGCTCAAAGGCAGGTTTTTAGGGAAAAAAAGCCTTTACATTTAAGACAACAGTCAGGAAGAGTGTATTTATTTCTCTAAGCATCACACTATGTGGCTACCTGCATAAATGTATTTTCTGACTCTCTTGTTAATCCTGACCTTCTTTGCAGTCAGCACAGAAAAAGGAGCACAGTTTTGGTCTAGATTTTAAGGTAGATGAAAGCTCTGTGGCTTCCTAAACTTTTCAGGGATTTATGCAAGGATGGCATAATGTGAAATATTTTCTAGGGAGCAGGATCTGGAACTCCAAATAAATATTTTCTTTCTTGCCTGCTCTTCCTCTGGTCTTATGGCTCTCTCATTTTTTCATGCCTTTGAAGAGGGTAGGGCTGATTGGCTTCCAGGTAGAGGAGAAAGATATCAGGACAAAATTCTTCAGCCAGTTTTGTGATTCATGGGAGGAGAGGTGAAGAAAAGAAAAAATAGAAAAAAATCTGAATTGTGGCGATCACTGTGTTCTAGCTCATACAAAACGCCGTATCTTTCTTCCACAGAAGAATCAGTTTTATGATCTAGAACAGAGTGACTTCCTAGTTCCCTGAACTGTAAAATAGTGAGTTACGGTGGGTAGGGCAGTATTATGTATTTTCTTTAGGTGTCTTTCTGATACGATTTGTCAATGTCAGCAGCAACACTGTGAATATTAGTGAACACAGAGTGCTGTAATTCTTGCAAAAAGCCAACATGCAAAATGCTAGACATGAGAGACTTGAAGATAGAGTCTACTTAAAATAGTTGCTTCTTCAAAGCACGGAACTAGAGTTAGCTGGTGTAAATTCAGACAGATGATGATTGTTGCTCAGCAGTGCTGAAGAACATTAGATCAGAAAGCAGGGTGTCTTTTTTCCAGACAGTATATGTTTGGTGATACTGAGTTGAAATGTAAGTTAGTATTTGTTATCAGTACCAGTTTATCTGTTTGTTTACTCACAGGTTCTTCTGCAAGTAGAAATTTGTGAAATAGAAGGCAATATTTTCAGGCTTAAAATTGATGAGGCATCTCCTCTTAGAGCAAGGTATAAAGTTCCTGATGTTCTTATAAAGGAACCTACCACCCAGAGGTAAGTGATGGGAATGTGATTTAGCACCTTAGTAACTTATACAGCTTCATTTGCAAGAGTGTTTTCCATTCTACCTCATTTGTACTACACTACAGTTGTTTCTCTACAATACAAAGTTGCAACGGGAAGAGAAAATAAAAATTCATGTGGTTTATTTACTTGAAAAAATTCCTGTCAAATACATAGGAGAAAGTTTTGTCATACACGTATGAAAATTGAGGCTGTTTGACCCAGAAAATAGCCTGTTTGTTATGATGCATCATTTTTACTTAAGGCATTGCCTGTTATTGTGAAAGGAATGCAAACTCTGGATAATTTTCATGGCAGTTCTGTAGCCACCTCTTTTGCTGTGCAGTGGAAACCTGAACACAGTATGTATTTTTGGGGTTCTTTGCCTCAACATTAGCCTTGAGATTTTATAATGGATGCAGATATTCTCAGCCCAACTTTTGTTTCAGATTATAATTTAATTAAAGCAAATTCCATGTGCTGCTGATTGATATAAAGCTGCTGTTGCTTTTCATTTGCCAGACTCTATATATCCCAGAAGGAGGCAGGTATTTTGGTGCTGTCAAGTGTTAATGAGGACTACAAACTTCAAGTCACAGCAAACCCCTTCCAGGCTGAGCTACAGTCCAAGGGTGAGACTGTTCTGAGCATGAATTCCAATGGGTTGTTATATTTTGAGCACCTACAACCACCTCCTGGTGATAGGTACAGTATCTATTTATCGCATTGTAGAAAGTACCAGTTGTACTACAGTTGAAGATAAACAGTTCTATGGAATTACAGTTTCTGTGATAGAAGCTTTTATGCATTGAAATCTCTTTTACTTCATACCACTAAGTACAACAATGAAGTTTTAACAAAGAAATTCTAGTTCAATTAACAGCAGACTGGTTTAACCCCTTGCAACAGCCATGTGCAAAATGCTAACCTCATTTAATGGCCAATTGTGTAAAATACTGCATTATCCTGTCCTTCCCGACAATGAGTGATGGTGGTATGATGAGGTTATTAACTTTGTCTCCTTTTATGACTTTTATTCACCATATAAACTCTTGAAGGAAGTTTTGTTTAATTTAAAACGTGCCAGAAAGCTGCAAGATTTTACAGCTCAATCCCACTGCAAAGTGCTGGGAGGGTGAGAAACCACAGTACAGAACATGTCACAAGAAGGAAAAGCAAGAGCATAGCAAGCATCTCTAGTCGAGAGTATTATTTCAAAAATTTTACTTAACAGAGAGCCTTTCAATAATAAAGAAGTGAGGATCTTCTGGGTGGGTAAAATGCTGATGCAAATAGAAATAAATGTGAAAGGCTAAGAAGTCAACCTAACTCAAATATGGAGTGAAGGTTATTTTAAGATGTTGAATACTAAAATGATTTGCTAATTAGAGTTCTCAACTATGACATCAATTTTCAGAATAGCCAAGCACCGAAACTCTTATATAACATATTAAGCAATGCATAATTCCGTATGGATTTTCTGTTTGAAATCCTTCCTAATGTTAACAATAAACTGGTTATTTCTATGTATTTGTTTACACTAGAAAGCCTACGGCAGAATACAAGGAGGAGGCAGCAAGTGATTCCTCTAAGGTAAGCCATACTTACTGCAGTTCCAGCATGAATATTTTGGAGAAAAGAGAACTGATAAATTAGAATCACATGTTCATTTCTTCGATGCTAACTTTACAAACAGTTTAACCACATTCCAGTGAAATTAAAAAATGACCTGGTATTTCATATTGAGATATTTCACAAATTCATAGTTGAATAAAGGCTTTTGTGTTTTGCCAAGGCTGTGGAAGTCATCAGTCAGGTAAACGTAGCTCAAAAATGTTTTTTTTCTGTGTCCTTTCTATGTTTAATTTCTTTCTATTTTGTTCTCTCATTTAATTTCAAATAGATATATGAAAGGGAGTTTTATGGTGATATTTGGTCATTTTCAAATTCCCTGTTCATTGCATAGAGGATTTCAAAAGAACCAGACCTGGTTTATAAGTCAAAATATGTTAACATATATGTTAACAAAATATGTTAAAATATATAACAGTTGAAATATGCCTCTGTATGCATTCATACTTAATACAGAAGTAAGATTAAGAAGTACGAAAAAAGACCGGGTCCTGACAGTGCATAAAGGCACATATACTTTTCTCAGGAGGCTGAGTTATGACCATGATATAATTTCAGCCTTCTGTGGAGTAGATGGCTCTACCCCAACAGCCTGTTAAAAATGGCAGGAGCCATGCTGCCTTCAGCATACTTTTATCTGATCGCTTGAGTTCTGACAGGGAGTCTGCTTCCTTTGGAGGAGTCACAGCTGCAAGAGGCTATGTCTGCTTATTCTGAGATGAAAATAGAAAAGAAAACCAATAAAGATACTGCAAAACCTGGAAATTTTCAGGGCAATGAATGGCAGGACACAAGGCTCAAAATTTGAAAATTTGAACACAGTATTCGAGGTGCCGAGGACACCAGTGCTGAGGACAGAGGGAAAATCACCTCCCTGGACCTGCTGATCACGCAGTTTCTGATACAAGCCAAGATGCCATTGGCCTTCTTGGCCACCTGGGCACGCTGCTGGCTCATGTTCAGTCGCTGTCAACCAACACCCCCAGGTCCTTCTCCTCTGGGCAGCTTTCCAGCCACTCTTCTCCTAGTCTGTCGCACTGCATAGGGTTATTGTGCCCCAAGTGCAGGACCCGGCATTTGGCCTTGTTAAACCTTATGCCATTGGTCTCAGCCCAGCAGTCCAGCCTGTTCAGATCCCTTTGCAGAGCCTCCCTACCCTCCAGCAGATCCACACTTCCACCCAGCTTAATGTCATCTGCAAACTTGCTAAGGGTGCACTCAATGCCTTCATCCAGGTCATTGATAAAGACGTTGAACAGGGCTGGACCGAGCACTGAGCCCTGGGGACACCACTTGTAACTGGCCTCCAGCTGGAGTTAATTCCATTTAGCACCACTCTCTGGGCCCGACCATCCAGACAGTTTTCCACCCAGGAGAGTGTTCACCTGCCCAGTCCAGAAGGTGACAGTTTCCTATGCAGAATGCTATGAGAAACTCTATATGAATAAACATATTGTTGCTTAGAAATACATGGTATGAGCAGTTGCATTTACTAGGCTTAGCTATTTCTGTTAACGCAGGAGAAACAAGAGGATCTAGGTCTCTGGCAAGAGAAATTTGGTAGTTTCTTAGACATCAAAGCTCATGGTAAGTCTGAGTCTAATTCTGAAAACAGCTTTACTGCTTTGCATATAGCTATGTTCATTCATGTTTCTGTCTGCTTTTCATTTAGCTGCTTAATGTTTATCAGTGTCTTGTTCGCTTCTTTTAGCTTGACTATCAGACATCAGTGGCGAGTAACAAATCTGACAGAAGTACTGGAAATTTTCATTAGATTTCTGCTCAGGAGGGAACACATTAAGTATGACTATTCTGTTAGCTCACTGTGCGATTTGTGACACAGCATCACCCTGTCTGTCCTGTCTGACTGGTATCTAATGCATAATTTCTTATTGATTTTCCTTTTTTTTAGTATCAGCACGTAACATTGATTTCATTGATAGCTTATTCTCACAATGTATCAGAATTCATGATATCTAAGAATTAATAATTGTCATAGAGAAACTTTTTAAGTGGGGGACCACAAAATGAAATACTGAACATCTTAAGGGATTAGGTGAAGGTTATAGAAACCTGTAGTGCAGTAGCTCAAACATAACTTAAATTATTCATTACCACAATTTATGACCATCTGTTGTCTTTCCAGTTGTATTGTACATTGTTTGAGTTGGTTAGCTTTGTTCATTAGCAGTATCATGCAGGCTTTTATAACAACCAGCATTACCCAGCAGCTGCAGTAGGGTACATAAGTCTGAAAGAGCTACATTTTGATGACAGGAGCTCTTTCAGTTCCCAGTCAAGACACAGAGGGTCAGGAAGCTGTTGCCCTTGTTGTTCATGCTGTATCTGATGTATTAGGTCAGCATCATATATTTTTCTGTTTCTCTATGCTGGAGGAATAAGCTCCATATCATCAGGTTCTGATCCTGAAGCCACTGCTTGTCAGTCTACAGGATCTCTGGTCACCTGCCAAAAGTTGCCCTGGATTCAGTAATGTGACAAGATGATATCACTGGCAGAGGCTCTGGCACGTCCTACCCCCCTGGCTGAGGCTGAAGAGAAGAGCAGTAGAAAACAGGCAACTCTGCTGTACCACTGTGCTGCAAAGCTTGGCTTGTAGGTACTGGGATAGAAACAGGAGAAGACTTTAAGCAGTTCCACTACAGAATAAAAAAGTGACCCACTATTACATGGTGGTTTTTCTATTAAAATGATTCATTTTATCTTCTTAACCAGATCAAACTCAGAATACAATAAAATCTATTTGAAACATTGCCTTTATAGTACATAAGTAATAATGAAAGTGAAATTGAAAGCAAGTATGAAAGAGCTAATTATTAAAACCTGCTTTTTTACTATTTTTTTTCAGTTAGGTTGCTCTGCTCTGTTGCTTTCAGCTAAGCCTGAAAATGGAACTCTGTCTTTTAATGTTATTCCAACAGGTCCTAGTTCTGTAGGCATGGACTTCTCTCTACATGGATTTGACCATGTTTATGGCATACCACAACACACAGAAGGACTACTTCTTAAAAACACCAGGTAGCGGTGGCAGATTGCTTGTGAAAGCAGGATCATTTTTGTAGAGGAGAGTTATAACACTGTCTTAAGAATTTCATGCAGACAGCAGTTTGAGATTTGTGTATTATATAGTGTATATTTTAGTTTAATGATACAGTAAACTGAATCACAACCCCTGTCTACATGGATTAAGTTGTCCTGCTTTCCCTTTCTACTCTGCAATCTCATAGATGACCCCTTCTGTTCTTGCTCAATTTTCCTTGCAGTTTTTTTTATTCAGTTGCAAAATTGCTCGTGTTTAAGCACAGCTCCTAAAAGAGCAACTTCATGGGAGAATGGGAGAGTTCAGATTTCATATTTTAGGACTTAAAGCAAATGAGGAGTAGTCTTGCTGACAACAAAAATGCTGTTTGATTCAGATAGCTAGGGCCAAAGCAAAGAAGCAGTAAGTTAGGCTGTCCACATTTCAACTCTGGATGCTAAACAAAAGACCATAATACAGATTGTTCACTGAGTGATCAGTGAGTTTAGTGGAATGGAAATAAAGCTAAAATTGGCTTAGCGCAGGATGATTACAAATAAAAACATTTGTTTGTTTGTCCTAGTGATGGTGATGCCTACCGGCTTTATAATTTGGATATCTTCGGCCACAAGCTACATGACAAGATAGGCATTTACGGTTCAGTGCCCCTTCTCTTAGCACACAAGCCTAACAGAACTTCAGGGATCTTCTGGCTGAACTCTTCAGAAACTCTGGTGGATATTAATACGAAGGCAGTAGCTCGGGTGAGAGTTGCTCACTTTCCTTAGAGTTTAATTAGGAAAGGAGACACTCCAGGTCAAGGTGAACAGGAACATGACATTATTGGCGATTTATCTTTTGCCTCCTAATGTCAGCCTCTTTCTCCTGTCCTCTATACTGCTAAATTTGTTGTATTAAACTACTGAAAAGAACAAGGAGATTACTCTGTTCAAGAGCCAAGTTATAGAATTTGTATCTTAACAGATCCACAGGAGAAGACAGAGAAGAAATATGTAATGTTGTGGCAGAAAAAGTCTACATGGGTGGATGTAGCACACAGGAAAAAGGGAAGACAAAAATCTTGACAATCTCTTGAATTTAAGGAAATTTTTCTGAGTTTTTAAGTTCTTGGAATTGCCTGCTTAGCAGGCCCGTTCTTCTGTGGAATGTAACTGATCCTCAAGAAAAATAAAATGTTCAGGAAATCAACTCAACTCTTGAAACACAAATATATAAATGCTGTTAGAATTGAAGCAGTGAAACAAATCTTGCTTTATTCCAGCTCTTCATTACATGGTTAAAATTATTAATTTTGTTTATTATTCATACTATAGTTAGAGATATAACTCAAAGATCCCGCAGAAAATGCATAGTCTTTAATTACTTTGCTCCTCATTACCCATTTTTGTTTGTTAACTATTATTACTCTGTATTTTGTATAAGCAGCATGGAAAGTTAAGGATTTGGGAGGGATATATAAGAACTATTCAATGTGTGTTCCTAATACCTGCCAAGTATGTGTTAATGAATTTTGTGGGTTTTTGTCTTTACTCCTTCATTGAATAGAAGTTTGATAGAGAGAGATTTTCAGTTTTACTTTGGTTTCCTTCAAAGCACACACCATCCAGATCTGCTGCAGAGACTGCTAAGCAGAGAGCAATGCCTCTCACTGATGTGCGCTGGATGTCAGAAAGTGGGATCATTGATGTTTTCCTGCTGATGGGACCCACTGCATTTGATATCTTCAAGCAGTTTGCACAACTGACAGGTACTAACTTACAAAATTGGAGTTAATATGGCATATTCACCTGGGAGATTCTCTGAGGAACATGCTCTATCCAAAAGTGGGTTAATATTTACCTAGCCCATTGTGTCCGGGAAGGCAATTGTTCCCAGACTGCAGTTTGTAGAACAAAAACTGGTACTTTTTGAAGACAGGCCTATATCCTGGCTTTCCCTAGCATCTGCAGCTCGTCAAACTTAGCCCTAACTGAGAAGCTAGCATAGTCACTGCTATCTGAAATTACTCCCTTAGGTGAAGAGAGGATACACAGGGCTGGAACTGCCAGCACCATCAAGACAAGCTGCCTTATAATGAGAAAAGACAGAAGTTATGGAATAATGTGTCCTGGATAGTAGGGGAAGGATACAAGTGCAAGACACACTTGCAAGAAGTGCAAGTGTGTCCATTAAGGAGGAGAGCAGAGATGACAGGCAGACATGGGAAAGGAAAGCAGGAAGAGGCTCAGGAAGAGACTGAAAATATGTAGGCAAGAGGGCTAACATTTTATGAAAGCAGAATTCTTTATGTGCTAAGGAAAATTAAAAGCAGAGAAACATCTGTGGTAGTTTTTTAGTGTGTTAGCAGTGATTGGTTTCTGCCCAAAGATGTAATGGAGAGAATGTTGTTCAGCTGAACAGGAACAGGAAAGTCGCCAGATTGCAAGAGGATCTCTCCAAGCTGAAGTGTGCACTTGGGGAAGTCTCCCAGCTCTCGTTTGCTGTATACGTACATACATATATGTTTTCTAATTTTAAAAATTCCTAACAATTGTAATTCCATGGTTCTTGTACTGCAGCACCTGTGGGCTTCTTTACACTACTTAGGTTCAAGCAGTCAGTGGAATTGCATTCTACTGATTAAAATCTGTTTAATTGTTTGCATTAATGACAGATAAGCTAATTAAAATATTTTTACATTAGAAAAAAAAATAAATTTTTGTTAGTTACTGGAATAACATTTCAGTATCATGGAACAGCAAGTTCCATGATAGCCCTCTGCTTTTTCTGGTTTTTGAGCCCATTGTACTGTTCGTTATTTTGAGTTTAGTTACTTTAGTATGAAGAACGTGCTCTAGACTCAACTTAGGCTAGCTTTCCCTAGCTCCAGACAGGTACATATTAATCATGTTGACTTTTCTATAGTCTCTAGATAAAATCCTGAAGGACTTTAACATTGTTATGTTCATTTGTATACTGTTCCTAGGCACTCAAGCCCTGCCCCCTCTTTTTTCTCTGGGCTACCATCAGTGCCGCTGGAATTATGAAGATGAGCAAGATGTCAAAGCAGTAGATGCTGGCTTTGATGAACATGACATTCCGTATGATGTGATATGGCTGGACATAGAGCACACAGATGGCAAGAGGTATTTTACTTGGGACAAAAAGAAATTCCAGAACCCCAGAAAGATGCAAGAACATCTCAGGAAGAAAAAACGCAAGGTAAATAATATAGCAAGAAGAAATAAAATACTTCTTTGTAGTGTGAAGCTGCCTAATCTAGCTTTAACCAAGGTACTTCAGACACTTGAAATAGTTTTACCACAGAAGAGTAAATTAAACTGTGTTCCACTCTAGTGATGCTTCCAGTGTACCAGCTATCTCATTTATTTTGTTCCCTTGTAACATTTTATTATTTCGTAGTTTGTTCTGTATCTTGATAATCAGGCTAAGTTTGACCCAACTGAAGCTCCATCTTACAGAAGCAGCCCAGTACTATCCTTGATTAGCATGGTAGAAAATTTTTCTACGTCACATGAGCTTTCGCAATTGGTAGTTGCTATCCTTGCTTTTCAGTTTTTCTTAGTATTCACAATACTTTTTATTTTTAGCTTATACTAACAGAGATTTGTCCTTTATGTTGATATAATTACTTACGATAAACTAAACTTTTTTCCTTCTGGTGAAGCCCTGGTATGCTGTGCAGTCTGTAAGTGTAGTTAGTCTTTATTTCTGCTTTTTTATAGCTAAAATCTCTTCCTGGTAATTATAGAGGCATTGAAATGTACACAGTTAATATTTCAGACTTATAGAATTGCTTAATGTTTGATCTTTGCCAAAAGTCGGTGAATGGGGGACTGTTGAAATAGCATTCAAGTTTTATAATTAGTTAGTTGGAGCCATAGTACTTTCTCAGCTTTATAGCAAGGCAGTTAACAGCAGCAGAAAGTAACTGCAAAATACAATATGTGGATGTTTAAAAAAGTTAGAAACTTCTGTTGCTGTTGTATGCTATACAAATTAATGCATATTCAAATGTCTTAAGGCAAATGATTTTAAGCAGAGACCTGAACACAGAGTCAGATGCTTTCCCATTCACAGAATACAGCAGTGAATTTAACAGATTTAATAGCAGTTGGGGTACTCGCTTTTATCTGAAACAATGAGTTTTGGCCCTTATTTCGTAGAATAACAGAATGCTTTGGGTTGGAAGGGACCTTAAAGATCACGTAGTTCCAACCCTGTGCCATTGGTAGGGACAGCTTCCACTGGGTCAAGTTGCCCAAAGCCTCATCCAACCTGGTCTTTAACATCTCCAAGGATGCAGCATCCACAGCTTCTCTGGACAACCTGTTCCAGTGCCTCACCGCCCTCACAGTAAAAAGTTTCTTCCTAATATCTAATCTAAATCTACCTTCTTCTAAACTGAAACCATTACCCCGTGACCAGCCCGGGATACAGTTGGCTTTCTGGGCTGCAAGCACACATTATGGGCTCATGTTGAGTTTCTTATCCACCAGCACACCCACGTCCTTTTCTTCAGCTTTATTTTCAATCCATTCTCTGCCCAGCCTGTAATTTGGCTTGGGATTGCCCCAACCCAGGTGCAGGACTTTGCACTTAGCCTTGTTGAATTTCATGAGGTTAGCACAGGCCCAGCTGTCAAGACTGTCAAGGTCCCTCTGGATGGCATCCTTTCCCTCCAGTGTGCCAACTGTGCCACACAGCTTGGTCTCATAGGCAAACTTGCTAAGGGTGTGCCAATGCTGTAGCCCCATCGTAGAAGGCCATCTTATTTTTCAGGTATGGTCTACCCTTAGTGGAGCCATATTGACCGTCACTGATCACCTCCTTATTTTCCAGTGTCTCAACATTTTCCAGGAGGATCTGCTCCATGATCTTGCCAGGCACAGAGGTGAGACTGACTGGCCTGTACTTCCCTAGGTCTTCGTTTTTCCTTTTTTAAAAATGGGAATTTTTTCCCCTTTTCCAGTCAGTGGGAACTTCACCAGACTGCCATGACTTCTCAGACATGATGGGTAGTGGCTTAGCAACTTCATCCACCCTCAGGATTCATGGATGCATCTCATCAGGACGCATGGATGCATCTCATCAGGACGCATGGACGAATCTCATCAGATCCCATGGACTTGTGCACCTTTGGGTTCCTTAGATGGCCTTGCACCTGACCCTCTCCTATAATGGGTGGATCTTCAATTTCCCATTCCCTCCTGTTACCTTCTGCAGAGGGCCCACATTCTCCCTAGTCTTCCTTTTATCTTTCTTTTTCTTGTTGTCCTTAACATCCTTGCCGAGATTTAATTCTAGAAGGGCTTTAACTTTCCTAACCTGATTCCTGGCTGCTCAGACAATTTCTCTGTATTCCTCCCAGGCTACCTGCCCCTGCTTCCACGCTCTGTGGGCTTCCTTTTTGTGTATAAGTTTGTCTAGGAGTTCCTTGTTCATCCATACAGACCTCCTGCCATTTTTGCCCAACTTCCTCTTTGCTAGGATGCATCACTCCTGAGCTTGGAGGAGGTGATCCTTGAATATTAATCAGCTTTTTTGGGCCTCTCTCCCCTCTAGGGCTTTTTCCCATGGTACCCTACCAAGAACATCCCTGAAGAGGCCAAAGTCTGCTCTCTTGAAGCTCAGAGTAGTGAGCTTGCTGCACATCCTCCTCATTGCTTGTAAGGATCTTGCATGGTCACTGGAGCCAAGCCTTCCCTTGAGCACCACATTCCCCACCAGCCCTTCCTTGTTGGTGAGAAAAAGGCCCAGCATAGCACCTCTCCTTGTTGGCTCTTCTATCACTTGGAGAAGGAAATTATCATCGATGCATTCCAGGAACCTCCTGGATTGCTTGTGCCCTGTTGTGTTGTCCCTCCAACAGATATTGGAGTGGTTGAGGTCCCCTATGAGGACTAGGGCTTGTGTACATGAGGCTGTGTCCATCTGTCTACAGTGGGGCCTCATCTACTTGCTTTTCCTGGCCTGTTGCAGACTCCCCACTATAATGTCACCTGTCCCTGCCTTCCCTTTAATCCTGACCCATAGGCTCTCAGTCAGGTCCTCAACCATCCCCAGGTGGAGCTCCATGCGCTCCAGATGGTCATAAACATAAAAGGCAACACCCCGCCCCCATCTCCCTTGCCAGTCCTTCCTAAAAAGCCTGTATCCCTCCATCTCGATACTCCAATCATAGGATCCATCCTACCATGTCTCCATGTTTCTCAAAGCAAGTCCCACAGTCTAAGTAGCTGAACCTCTGGCTGTGGCACCAGTCCTGGAGCCATTTGTTGATTTGCCAGACTTGACTGGCTTTTTCAAACCCCATCCCTTTGACAGTGAGGACTCATGAAAAAACTACCTGCACTTCAGAATCCCTTATCTCTGCTCCCAGGGCTCTGTAATCCCTCTTGATACCCCTCAGACAGCCCCTGGCTGTATCACTGGTGCCCCATGAAACAACAGCCGTGGACTGACATGATACAACAGTCAGTGGGCTGTCAAAGCCTTGGTAGACTCTTGCTGGCATCCCTGAAACGTGCCTGTGGTAGGCAGCTCACCACTGGAGACTGGGCCTGGTTAGCAAATGAGTGCCTTTGTACCTCTTAGAAGTGTGTCTCCCACTACTATAATCTTTTCTTCGTTGCACTGGTTGTTATCCAGACAGCAGATGGGCTGCCTTACTCAGCTCCAGTGTCTCTCCAGATGTGACAGGTGTTTCTTGTTTCAGAAGGGTAAGCATGAATGCATGTCCTCATTGTTAATTCAACTATTATATGTAAGTCTCGTGCAGTATCTACAAGAACTGGTAGTTGCTTTCTAAATTTGGTGACACTGCAACCTTCTTTACTTGAAGTGAAATAATCATGTCTTTTATCAAAAGTGAATTGTTACTGTTTTATTCAGTACAGTTGATTCTAATGATGCATTTTATTTTCTTATTCTGCAGCTTGTTGTCATTATAGATCCCCACATTAAGGTTGATCCCATGTACACCCTGTATTCACAGGCAAAAGACAAGGGATATTTTGTGAAAGACAGAAATGGGAAAGATTTTGAAGGCATCTGTTGGCCAGGTAAAAAAACCATCTGTATCTACATTTCAAGCTGTTAATATTAAAAAATTGCAGAATAGAGACCCATGGAAGTGAAATTAAACTCTTACAGTCCTTGCATTTTTTTGAAATCTTCATTATTTCGAATACTTTGTGATTTCTTTGGTACAGTCATGTTGTAATTGCCTCAGTTGTACAACTTCCTCTGTTGGCTCTGCAGGTAGTCCTAGTGCCTAGAGCTAAAGGAGTTGCATTTGTTGAACAGCCGTCCCTCTTCCCAATTTGTCTTGGGTAACAGAAATGCAGTCTATTCTGTTGCAGTGAGCACAACTTATGTAGGCTGGATGAAATTAAGCAAACCCCAATACTGAAGTCTTTGATTCAATCATAATACAGTGATTTAGCATGTTATTTTTCATGAGGAGATCTCATTGTAGGGAGGCAAAGAAGTTTGTCCCCCTTCTTTCCAGACAGAAAGCCTGCAGTCCTGGCAAAGGAATAAACATGGAAAAATTAAGGACATATTACAGCTTCTAGTAGGGTTCCAGGATGTAGTTATTCAGCTTCTCAGAGACGCTTTCCTGTTTGGGCTCAAATTACCAGGGATTCTGTCTTTCCCTGGCTTCCTGTGCACACCTGAATGTATTTCAGTCTGCTAGTAGCCAGTCATCCTTAACTGGTGCTGAGCTTCAGACCTCCAGAATCTGTGTTGGTCTGCAGAACATAGCAAGAGGTGTACTGAGTTCCAAGTCAAGCTGGAATTTGCTCTTGAGCTTTTGTATTAGAAACAACAGCGACCACATTATTGCTGCCCATTGTGGAAAACATCCTAGCTTTAGGCCACTGCATTCAGGTGCAAAAAAAATGCATGCATACTCTAAAAATCAGGTAAATAATTGAAATCTCCCACATTCACAGGTTCCTCTTGCTACCTGGATTTTACCAGTCCTGAAGTGCGAAAATGGTATGCGGATCAATTCTCCTTCAAAACATACAAGGTGTGTATTTACTTGCTCTGATCTACTTATCCCAGAAAGTCTGAAAATGGGGAAAAGAGAGAAGATAAACTACTGTCTAAGCAAGCTGGTGGCTCTTGTAGTTGTATTATCATAATGTGGAGACAAATATGTTGATAAGCTGTTGTATCACATAAAAATTTTCTTCATGAACTTGTCTGCACTATGAAAATAGGAATCCATGTGCCACCAGTGAACCTGCTCATGTAGTTGCAGCAGTAAGTTAGACAAACTGTAGGTATTTTAGCAACCCATTACCTAATACAGCTGCTCCAATTCCAGTTTTTACTACCATGATTGCACATGAGGAGTGATGTGGGAGTGCTTTCTGATAGCTCATGGTCACTTCACCCTGACCTTCCTTCCAGCACTCCTGCCTGGTGCTGAAAGTGTCTGGGTGAACACTGCTGAACACCTCCAGTTCCCACCCCCAACCCTGAAGTTCTGCTTCTCAGTAGGTTTGTTGAAACCATTCGCCAGTAGACGTGCTTAGTAGATATTTCCCATGCTGCTTTTCCTCTTCAGTTTTTCTCTTCTGGCCTGCTCTGATTTTTCCCTCATTTAATACTTCTCTTTTCCATGCCTCTTTTCCTTCACCAGAAGGCAGGAATAGTAAGTACCTACTGAATTTTGTTAGAACAGCAGAAATCAAGGGGGCTTGCAGGCTGCCATCCTGACCAGAAGGGCCACCAAGAGAGATGAGATGAACAACTGGCAGCTTTCATGTGACCACAGGACTATAATTACCACATCTTGCTTTGCGACTCCTGTTTCTGCTCATACCCCAGACTGGTCTGACAGCCACTAGAGATAAACATACTAAGTCACAGCAATGGCTCTGTTGTGTCCTAATTGCAAACCTGTGTCATAGGGATCCACTAATATCCTCTTTGTATGGAATGACATGAATGAGCCCTCAGTCTTCAAAGGGGCAGAACTAACAATGCAGAAAGATGCTCTGCACTACAACAGCTGGGAGCATCGGGAAATACACAACCTCTATGGATTCTACCAGGTAAGAGTATCTGGAGACACAAACTAGCAGTTATTCTCATGAAGTATGTCTAATGTGATAATTTACGCAGTAGAAGTATTCTGTAACCTCCTCCAAGGACTGAAACTCTGCTATGCTGGATATTGCTGTATTTGAAATCAAGTCTGTGATTGGTCACATGAAAATGTGACAACATCTGTGCTGCTCAACAATAACAGTGTAAATTGCATTGGCTGTAAGTGCACTGGTTTTTTTTAATTCAAGTATATTGTAGTAAGAAGATCTCACTTTAATAGCAGGTATTATTTGTGGGAACAGATTTCTTAATTTTCCTGCCTTGGAAGGGCTAAACATGCAGTGTAGCAAATATCCTAAACATAGAGTTTGTCTTCCTGACTTTTCTATTCATGATTTTCAGCAAATGGCAACTGCAGAAGGACTCATCAGACGTTCTTCAGGAAAAGAAAGACCTTTCGTCCTCACACGATCTTTCTTTGCTGGATCACAGAAGTATGGTAAGGACAGACAAACTGGATACCTTCCATGCTGCTTTGTTCTATTAAGTTTGGTGTGTAATAGAGTCTAGAGAGGACAGAAACTATCTTAGAAATAATGACTCGGTGAGCTTATAAGAGTGAGTGATTAAGAAAATCAGGAGAGGCTGGCAAAGTATGTACAAGCTAAAGGCAGAATAACAACTTGTGTCCTGTCACAAATGACTGCCTGCTTTTATTGTGTATTTCAGGAGCATGCATATATAAAGGAAAAAACTTTGCAATGAACAGAATTCACTAGTAGTTCATAACCATTCTTGTGATCTTTCCTTAACTGCAAGCATAAGCTGAAGCATATGCTCAACTTCACTGTGTAATGCTGAAAATGGGTCTTTCCAGGGGCAGTGTGGACTGGAGACAACACTGCAGATTGGGGTTATTTGAAAATATCCATACCAATGCTTCTTACCCTCAGCATGGCAGGGATTTCATTCTGTGGAGGTAAGGTGTTTAGCTCCAGTTGCTCACCGGTGCCACCAAGCTTATATCCCGAGATAAACTTCACGACAAATGGTGGAAAGCTCAACAGTCCAGTGCATTTCCAGAGAGTTTCACAGATTAGTCTGTTTTTAGAAGCCAATAACCTGGCTCTCACCATAATTTTTCCACTAGCTCTTACATAATGTTTGAGTCCCGTCTGGAGCAGGTTGTGTTTCATAGCATCACTGTGACAGTCCTGTCTCACTGGGGAAGGTACTCACTTAGCCTCCAAAAGCTCTCTTGAGATTTTTGTTAAAGAATAACTTGTACATGAGTTTTCCATTCTTGTTTGGACAAGCAGCTGCCCAAGAGCAGAACTGCAAGCGCACTCTGAAATGCATGAATTTATACTCTTGGAATGTTTATTAGAGGAGAACTTCACATTTTTCAGAATAATTTCCAAAAATGTGTATTTTTATTTGTCTGCGCAATATCTAGCTGATGTGGGGGGGTTTATTGGAGATCCAGAACCAGAATTACTTGTTCGCTGGTATCAGGCTGGAGCCTACCAGCCCTTCTTCAGAGGTCATTCTAACATGGAGAGCAAACGGAGAGAACCGTGGCTCTTTGGGGAGAAGAACACCCAGATCATCAGGGAAGCCATTAGAGAGCGCTACGTCCTCCTGCCATACTTATATACGCTGTTCTATCGGACACACACAGCGGCTGAACCGGTCATGAGGTAAGAGCGTAGGTCAGGAGGTTTAGTCATTATTTTCAGGAAGTTACATGGAAGAGGGAAGTTAAATTACCATCTCTTAACTTTTGTGATTACTTATTTAAATATTAAAAAGAAAAACAACACAAAAATTACTAAATTCTACTTTCACATATTCTGCAAGCTTTGCTAGGGTCCGCAGAGGAAGAGTTTTTTTCTAATGATACATGTAACACACAAATTCAATAAACACTGCACATATTTCAACGTACTGTGGACTCCAAACTTCTCCAATCCACACTTACAACAATGCTTAATGGACTCTGAACTTCCTTACCTGACAACATAAGGGTCATTTTGCCCCTCATGAAAATATTTGTTACTGATGCATTATTTCTGTTATAAAAGCTTATTTCTTATTGATAATTTGATCATTTATCTCTGCAGTATATGTTATATATTTTCTTATACTAGAGTATCTAGTTTCTAGAACAGAAATTAAATTAGAAAACAAACTTTTGTTCTGCTGCTCTGTAACCTCTAATAAAGTGTCTCAATGGAACTGAATGCAGCAATCTTTTCAGTGAGGGATGAATATCACTACTCTCCCTGGTACTGCTGTATCTTTGAAATTGCCCTAGATCTATCTTTTGCACCACATGTACCTTTACTTTTGTTCTTATGCAAATACAAAACACCTCCTAAGTTTTAAAAATATAAAGATCTTTTTGAAAAGGATTGAGTTTTGAAGATGATTTGCATTACAGACATAGTGCGAGCATCTGTCTGTACATGTGTAGGTGTAGATGCGCCCATTATATACACTGAAATAGACAGTGGCTGGCTGTCATTCTTGAAATGAAGTTCATGTTGACACGTGCACTGCCTGCAGTATTAAATAAAACTTCATTTACATTAAATTGCTGCAGTGGGTACAGAATTAGAGAGGAGGCATGGTATTTTTCTTGCTGAGACAAGCAGAGTGGAAAATGTGTCTCATTCATTAACAAGTACATGAACAGCAGGGCTGCAGTGAATAAGTGGATGCCTATGAGTGAGCAGGTGAGACAGACTTTCTATGTAAGGAGACTTGGACCCTGTCTCTAAATCAGCTGTTATTGTCATAATTGCTCAAACTTATATGTAGAATTCCTGGTATGTAACCAGATGGTTATTGCACTACCCTTTCTTGAGAAAGACTGAAAATGAACCTTGGTGCAGGTTTTTCAGTCTTGACCAGGAGGAGATATGCTGTATAAGCAGTAATGAGCTACTGAGAACAGGAAGGATTCTGCTCATCACGTGTCAGCATCACTGGTAGACCATGACAGAAAGGTTTATCCATCTCTCCTTGGCTAGAAGGAAAGTGTATGTGTGTAGTGCAAGTCTGTAAGGAAAAAGGCAAGAGGGAAGAATGTGAAGCACAGGAGGCCAAACCAGAGATACACTGGAGTTTCTTCACCCATGTTGTACTGGGAACTCTCATCAGTGACTCAGAAGGGGTACTTTAAGGCATAGAAGAGGACCTTGCCCTGTCTTCAGTTCTTGATAGCTGTACCTTGTAAAAAGAGGGAGAAAATGGAGTCTGAAAATGGCAGAAGGCCTTGGACAGACTGGTGGGAGAGGAGAAACTAACTGAATCCTGCTATCTGTCTTTCTACAGGCCTCTCTGGGTAGAGTTTCCAGGGAAAATAGAAACTTTTGGTGTGGAAAATGAGTACATGCTGGGTAAGCAGATGTCTTCACATTATCTGGAATTGGAGTTAAATATTTTTGAGTGTCACATGACAAAAAGAAAACATGAATACTCTGAGACTTTTAAAAATTATATTGTAACTGAATATTGAAGTTGAGACATCTGAAAATGAGGGTCATATGAGGTGCAAAAACTGAGCTCAGTCTCACTAGACACTTGGAAAAAACATGATTGGTTTTGACCTGAAACGTGGAAGTTCACTGTAGCAGCTAAGACCACAGTATGCTTCAGAAATGACAGTAGCAAACAGGTACCATCCAGAGCTAATTTTTTTTTCTCTGATACGGCTGGCTGCTAAAGTCTATTTTCTCAGAAATTAAGAGATTAGTGTGGGTATAAATCGCGTTCAGTCTATATAGGAAGAGAGAATGTGAGTGGAATGTTGAATTTCTTAAATGTTTTGTAACCTCTGGGCTCAAGAGTGCCTGCTAATGGCTTTCAAATGAAGGGACATTCACTTCTCATGCAGAAATCTGACCAAGGTAGGTAGGACATGGCAACAAAGCTAAGTGTGGTGAAGAGGAGCATTCCAGAGGGCTCTGGCAGTTAAGCTTGCATCACCAGGGGGCAAGAAGGGAAGAAGTTTATCAAACTCTACAGTCTATATACATTAATGGTTTTTTTTAGCAGTAAAGAAGAACTATCTGCAGTGCAATAAGCTTAAGCAGATTTTTTTTTGCAAGGACGTTCTCATCTTCAGTCATGTGGTTAGAAAAGAGTAATTTTTTGTTCATTCCAAGAACAACAGGCAGACGCCTCTTAGACTATGAGGGACTCAGAAGTGCCTCCAAAGTGAAGCCCAGCTGCATCCCAGTGCCATAACAGAACAAGACCCAATCAGCCATGAGCTCTCTACACTTGCCTTTTTTTCCAGTAGAAAGTGTACCTAAGAAACTCTCCAAAATGGGTGTGGAAGGCTGACAAGGCTCACAGCTGCTACTCTGATGAGATGCAGCCTTAAGGATCACAGCCATATTTATGTTTTTCTCCAGGAAATGCTTTGTTGGTGCATCCAGTCACGGAGCAAGCGGCCAAGGCAGTGACTGTTCTGCTTCCAGGATCAGAGGAGGTGAGGATGAATATGTAGCTGTTCAGCTGTTCACTCCAAAGAAGTATCTATACAGCAACTTTCCAGCTCCCCATCTTGTAGTTGCTGTTCATTGCTGATGTGCCAAGAGCTGGCCAGGCATTATGTCTTTCTGAAACTTCCTTCCATCTTAATACCTCACAGGGCTGGCTCACAGTAAATCTACTTTCTTGCTTTTCCAAGAGCTGCTACACAAGTCTCGGGTCTCTTGTAATTTTAATCTCCCCGCAAGGCTTGCTGCTTCTTATGGAACACCAGAAAAACACCTTCAAGAAACCGTCAGTTCCTTTTTTTCATGTATTTCTCTTTGGGTTAAACTTCTCTTTTATGTGATAGAAAAGGGGTTTTTAAAGAAAGGTCTTAAGGAAATGAGAGGGAAGCTGTGGAGAGGGAAGATTGTAACAAGGAAATACAAGCCTCAGTAGCCTGGGATGTGTGTTGCAAACACTTTCACATATACGGAGAACAGGTCCTCTCTGAAGTAAAGTTGTTTATCCACAGGATGGCACTATGATCCACTCCTACACAGAGTGTTTGGCTGCAGCAGCTGAGAGGGCAAGAAAGGGAAAGAGTCTGGGGAAAACAGTTCCTATGGGAAAGCCTGACACTAGCAAGGAATGAGAGGAAAGACAGCAGCAGAGGGGTCTGTGTGTGAAGTTGTGCAGAGCCTGGTGACCCCATTAATGGACCTGAGGACGCTTAGAATTATTCTCAATACAAGGAGAAAAACAGATGAGGCTCTCAAAACAAGAAGAAGGTTTTTATCAAGATCTCTGTGGGAAGTGACTGCCTGGCACACTTAAAGCAGTTAAAACTGCTGGCAAGTGTGTTGCATGGAAAGTTTCAGACGTAGCTCTTTTTTGTCACCTGTTATTAGCAACTTTGTTGTTAATTTTCACTTCACTATAAATTTGCTTATTCTGGTACTCAGCATTTACAGATGAAAATAAGGAAAAGTATTTCACTATTTTGCACTTCCAGATGCTCTAAGATGTGCAAGATGTTATGCAAACTGTAAAAAAGATCAGCTTATTTTTGTGCTTCAGGAATGGAATGAGAATTCGTTCTTTCCATCCAGAAGGTCATTAGGTTAAAAAGTAAATGCTATTTCTTGCATGTCAAGTAGGAACAGTGACAGTAAGGTTAAGTACAAGAGTGACTGCATCTGCAGGGGAAATAGCTCTCACCATATGTATCATGCTCATTCTTTTTTCATTTTTCCTAGATTTGGTATGATTTCAGAAAATTTAAACGCATGGAAGATCAATTCGCTCTGAAGATCCCAGTAACACTGGAGAATGTAGGTTTTGTTTTAAAATACTGCTTCCATTGAGCAGAAAAAAACCCACAAACAGTCTTTTACATTCGCAACATTCAGAATCAGAAAAGTGACTCTTAAATTTCTTTCTAGGAATGTAGTTTAAAATAGCTTCTGTAGAGAAGAAAAGTCCCATCTCTTTGTTGTTACACTAATGTGTGTTGGTGGTAGGGAAAAGTGAGATAATGTAAGGGTTACATTTCCAAGCACAGATATTTCGCTTATACACAGACAGGAAGATTATTACTATTCTCATTTTCAGTTGAATAGTTTTCTTTATGTATTTATGTAAGAGTTAATTTCTGAGCTTTGATAAGAGCAAGCTTCAGTTCTCCCTGTTCTGATTTAAAATTAGATGATCAGAGCGTATGAGCTTTCTACCCTGGCTTTGTTTTTGGCAGATTCCTGTGTTCCAGCGGGGGGGCACTGTGATACCTCTGAAGACCACAGCTGGAAAATCCACTGAATGGATGACAGATGTTTCTTATGAGCTCCACGTGGCCCTGGACATAGAGGTACCCCAAGATGACATTCCCTTTACAAAGTTGTTTCCTACTCCATCTTATATTCTTAGGTCCTTGCTGCCTGTTCAGTCAGCACAATGGTATATGCATCTGTAGGCCTACTGGCTCTCCTCCAGTTCTTCTGTTTGGGAGGGCCCCCACCTGCCTCCCACTGTTCCCTCAAAGTGAGACAGAACATCTTTCTGACCTTTCTGAGCCCTTCTCTAGTCCCTTTGAGGAAGGAGTAGAGAATAAGCAGACTACAAATTTCCTCTTGGACACGGAGAGAACTGCCCATAACTGTCTCTTCTAGTAAATGAGGTGACATTTGGCACCCACATCAATTCACAAAACCAGGCTGTTCACGTCTTAAAACACTCTCAGAGCTGGACTCCCTGACCCTTCCAGGGATACAAGTTGCTAAAGAAAAATAAAAACACATCCTTCACTATGAAGCATAACATATAATGAGATATTTTTGGTTTTGTTTTTCAGTGCTAGAAGCTGCTGTTAATTTGTACTCCCTCTGGTGTGTTTCACAGGCCCGTGCAATAGGTGAGCTCTACCTAGATGATGGACATTCATTTCAATATCTCCACAAGAAGCAGTTCCTGTATCGGAAATTCATCTTCCACAAGAACATTCTCTCTTCAAGGTAACAGCAGTTATGGACAAATGCCACCAGCACACTGTCATTAGAAATGCCTTTTCTAGTTCATGAGGCCTTCTTACAAATGTAGAATTATTAGTCTCATCTGTTGCTTAATGAAGTTCTAGAGCATGCAGAATCTGCCATAAAACTGCAAAGGTAAATAATGTTTTGCATAAGTCTAAGGGCAACAGATGAACACACGTAGTTGTCTCATACTGTTTCAGTTTAGTTAAACCTACAGATTCTGCAGATTTATTCCAATACAAAGAGTCATGAGCAAGAGTAAAGCTTGTCAGCAAGACAAAAGAGAGAAACTGGGAGAGTCGTAAATATGCAGTGCATGAAGTGTTCGTATTTTCTAAGATGTATTTCTCTGAGGTCTTCTTCACTGAGATAGTGGTCAGTCACTGGAGCAGGGTCCCCAGGGAACTGGTCAAGGCACCAAGCCTGTCAGAGTTCAAGGAACATCAGGACAATGCTCTTGGCTGTGTGATTTAGTTTAGGTAGTCCTGCAAGGAGTGGGTTATTGGACTCAATGGTTCTTAGGAATCCCTTCCAGCTTGAGATACTCTATGAGGAAACCACAGACACCATTACATATAGTCTCCAGAAGTCATCAAAAAATGCACCATATACATTAGCTTGGTAAAATATACAAGAAAAATCCTTGAAAGGAAGCACAAGGAGACACAGCCTGCGACGTTCAAGTGAAACAACCTAAAAGCCAAAAATATCCATAGATGCTTTTAAAGAAAGAGATGCTAAGTATGTCACTATGTCACTTTTACTGTTAAAGAATGTCACCCATGGGGCTGTCCAGTGCATAAACAGTGATTTTACAGGCATTTCTTTATTGCTTCAGGGTTCAAAAATATGCAGGAGGTGACCCTAAAACTAGAAAAATTTAACACAGAGCAAAACTGTAGGCTAGCTTGGATAAAGTACTTAAAAATATGCTACAAATCTCTTTATGAGATATGAACTATGAAAAGCTTAAGAATTTGGCATGGAAAAGAAAAATATTGGTAAATTGCTAGCAATCTAGAAGTTGGAAAAAAGTAGTTTTGAGATGAATGAAGTAACATTCTCTTCAGAAAGTTTCATTTTGATTGAGGTTTTTTAAGAGCTTATTAATAAAAATAAAATTTGTTACAAAAATGAGAGATAATTGTGCCTCAGATTGAAACATCTTACTTGAAAAATGTTAAAATATGTTAAAATTAGCTTTAAATTTATACTTCAGAGTTTTAACTACCATTTTGCAAAAATCTGGAACTTTTCTGGTTGACAAAGCCATGCTTTTTTGCCACAAAGTATCTTCTCAAACTTTTTTCTTTTAACTTTGTGAAATGTGCCAGGCAGTGAAAGATTAGCTGATAATGGGAGGAAGTTTTACTTGTTCCAGGAGAAAGGTAAATAAAGGAAAGGAAGGCAGAATAGGGAACTCTCAGCGTGAGACTGAAGTAGTACTTTCTCTCTATGATGCTGAACTTTTGCTGATGGACAGAAACTAATGTACAAGAAATCATTTTCTTTTTTCAGCTGCACAGATGAAAGTGGACAATACCACACTGTATGTGTGGTTGAACGGGTGATAGTTCTGGGATTTGGACAACAACCCACTTTTGTGACAGCCTGTTCCAAGGGTAATGAACTGACTTCTATTTTACTCTGATTTTTTTAAATACTGTTGCTTTGCTGCCATTCACTACAGGTAGCAAACTCATAGCCCTTTAAAGGAAGTGTTACAACATAGGGGCCATCTTTGTTTAGTTTTATTTGCTATTTTTTCATATGAAGGACAGAATTTAGTGGAAGGAGCCAACAGCTACTCAGCACTAATATTACATGCAGAACTGAAGAACACTTGCTTTATAAGACAACAGATGCCTTAGTAAAAGTGGTTCAAAATTAACAAGTTCAGATAACTCTGTCCTGCACAGAATAGGACCAGTGACAGAATTTCACGTGAAGTACCATTTGCTCGGATCTGTAAGCCTGCCTAGTCTAGAAGAAGAAACGTGCAGACAAAACCAGGATTATTTTGTTATTCTCTTGCTCATTTAAAAGTGCCCAGAATTCGAGACTATTTGTGGTTCTCTGGGATTTGAGGGATCCCATATGTATAGGCAGGTGGCATCTATGGAGGTGTCTTACCATTTCTAGCTGCTTTCCAAGCACATCCCTTCACTTGGGAATTTTATGGACACAGACTTTCTGCCTACACCTGTCAATATCAAGGACCTTAAGATTCTTGGAGGAAAACCTATGCTGAAACAAGGGTTATTCTTTTCAGAAAAAAATCCTTGAATAGTTCCAATAGTTCTGCTGCGTTCTTATATACTGGGAAGATTTCACTACTATAGCTTTCTTTCCACCAGTGGCAGGAACAGTCTGAACTAGAAACTGGAAGGAGTCATGTTTAAATGTGTTTCATAAGGGTTTTTCTTAAATCATATATTAAACTCTCTTGTTTTGTTCAGGTGGGAAAGAGAAAGAAGTGGTTTTCACATATGCTACAAAGACCTCTACGCTGACATTGGAAAATTTAGCCCTGCGTGTTGATGCTGACTGGAAGATTTGCATCAACTGAAAAGAGGCACAAGTTCTTCAGAGAATTCATTGAGACATTGGGGGAAAATAAGTTGGGAGGACTTAAAATGTTCACTTCAATCCAATCCAATCAAGGAACATATTTGCCAACCACACCCTCAAACTAACATGTCCTACAGGTTTTCTTTCAAAGCAGTAATTTAAACTTGGATAGCTCTTCTGTTCAGCAAAAGTCATAGCACTAGGATTTTGTCTTTGGGGAGAAAAGCTAAATACTATCTACTCCAGGCTAGCTTCAGTTAGGCATGAAGGTTGAGTTCTGCCTTCAGTGACACAAAAAAAATCGTAAATTGCTGGGGTGAAATTGTTCCTCATTGGCATGGGGTTTAATGTAAGTATTTGGAAGTTCTGCTATTCAGAAACTAGAGTAGTTGAGAAGAGCAGATCTAGGCATCAGTAGATATGCCAAACACAGAGGTTATCATTCATTAACTGCCTCATGAAAATGAACACAGAAGCCACCCGGTGTGATTACGGACACTTCCCCTTTCCACTCTTTCTTACAATGCAAAATTAGGCAGTCTGTACAGGAAAGTAAACAGCAGACTAGCCAAATAGTTCACTCTCTGAAGGTGAGGTTTGAGTAGGTTGTGCCAGTCAGTTGCGCAATAGTAAAAGACTAAAGATAGTAACGTGGGAGTTCATCTCTCCATTAGCTGGCTTTGAAACCGATGTTTGGATTTTGAAAAGGCACAGGTCTATGTAAGTGGAGTACTGGCTTAGGGAAGCAGCTACTCGCATGGAAACATTTTCCATGTTATTGCTAGCCTCTCTTTGTTAGCATTACTTAAAAAAAGGTTTTTGTTAGGAAAGAATTGTTATTTTTGGATGATTGGATGTCATTGCTTAAAGCCAGCCCAGTGAAGCAGCTTTGCTTAAGGAGAACTCTGCTTCTTTCAATGCTTGCCAAGGTTTGGCTTCCTTTACACATATTTTAGTAATTTCTTGGTCAGTTTTTAGTGTCTGGCTGAGATTTGAGCTTGATATTTGTAAAGCAAATTTTTGACTTTAATGGGTTAGCTTTGCATTTAATCATCCCACTTCAAGCTTATTCACCCACTCTCTTACAACTCACCCTCACCTTCCCTTGCCTTCCTTTTCCCACTGTCTCCGCAAACAGTATTGGGTGCGTCCTGATGTTTTCTTCCCTCTCAAACCTAGAAGACATCCTGAGTCCCACATCCCTTACATCCTGCCTGTTCCCACAGCCTTTTCCATGTCGGGCATCTCTTTCCATGGGCTACGATTGTTCCACAGCTGAAGTTGTTTGCCCTTTCCCATTTGCTACGCTTGTCAACTCTATTATTTTAAAACCAATTCTGCTTTGAATCAAACCTGAACATGCCATCAGTTTGGTTTTGTGGATATAAAAGGTCAAAATGTACTTAATTTCTTCTAAGATAGGAAGAGGATAGAAAGATAAGGAAGTATTTTCTGAAAACATCAGTAAATTAACTCTTAGGAAACAGAGAAGGATGGTCACTGCTTTTGCCAGCTAAAGGTAACGTAACAGTCCCTTCATATGTTGTTCCCTACTCTTCTTACTGAGCCCTCGCAGTGCTTGGTCAGTTATTCCCACCTGCTGCTGTTTGTCCTCCACAGGGCAGATTTCTGGGAATAGCAAGTGGTGTGAGGGCAAACTGTGACTACTCTCTTGACTACCAAGTACAGTTTGCTCCCCACCAAATCTATAGGTTCCTTTTTTCGCTCTGCAGACTGTTTGTCAGCCCTTTCTAGCAGACAGTGTGAGCCTCACTCCAGGAACTGGCAGCCTAAATACCGCTGTGCTTAATGCAGACAAGTTAATCCAGGTAGAACAGCAGCAAATAGATATTTTACATCTATAAGAGAGACAGACCCTGGTTTTGAGATAGACTCTACTTTTGTATCAGCTTCTAAGCTTTGATTGGTAATTACTTCTTATGTTTAAGCACAGCAGAGCTTCTGACAGCATATAATTATTGACTGTAGCATTTTAATGAAATGTTTTAACTGGTGTTTCTGAAGTTGGAAAGTAAGTGAAATAAAGTAACAATGAAGTGAGTTACATGCCTTATTCCTTCCAACCTTCTTTCTACTGCTGAGAATCACTCCTAAGTATTCTTCCAAGAGTATGTGGTTAAAGTGAGTGGCTAGCTTTTGTGCTTTGGCCCTCAGTATATCTGCACAGTAGTAAGTACTTATGGCTCCAATTTGCAGTGGTATGAAAAGCCTAACTTCTATGGATTTCAATAGGAATTAGTTGCTGAAAATCTTGGCAGTTGTGTCTTTAGATATGAGGAAATACATTTCAAAGAATATAATTTACATTGATATTTGTAGCAACTTACATACTTCTCCACATATGCCATGAAGAAATAAGTTCATAGCATACGTTTACCAAAAAAGTAATTTAATTCAATTAGTGAAAACAGCTGGAGATAAAACTTGATAAAAATTAGGTAGAAATATTATCATCCATGTAATTCACTTTTGCTCTGTCTGAACAGCTGTTGGGTACTTCTGTTTGCATGAAATTAAATTGTAAAATGTGGTTTACTTCCTAATGGACAAAGGGTTTATTTTGCTGTTTGTTGCAGACAGCACGTCTGTTCTTCTCTATGGTAAACTGTGTTTCTTTGAAGACACCATTTGTCTTCTACTAGGAACTTCTGTTTTTCACAAAAAAAACCCAAAAATGTGTAACAAAACCATCTGCCCAGTAAAAAGTAAGAAAAGGAGAAGCTGTTTTTTTGAACAAGTATAACCACAAAATGCTCCTGAACGTCCATGAAGAGCAGCTTTGGGTTAGAAGTGAGAAGTGCACGTGCACCTGCCATTGCCTGTGCAGACACTGATTGAATTCTTCACTGTAGCAGTAGGTCATACTCTTGACACTTGCTGACCATACCAAGAAAAAGAAATTTATAAAAATACTGCTAATCCACAGCCCACAAGGAGATTGTCAAATATGACACCTGTGCTACTGACATTCTCCCTGAAACAGAGCTCTGTGTAGAGGGTTTTTGTATTGGGCAAGAAGGAAGACTATGAAAGAACATTTGCACAGTCTCCAAAATGAGCATTTTTGCTGAAGCTGTGCAGTGAGAGGCCCTTGCATTGCTTTTGAAATATCCTGTAAAGAGTGACACATGGCTCTGCCAAGCTGTCCTGCAAAGTAATGGCAAATATGAGACCTGAAATCCTTGCACCTAAATGTAATGAGGAAGTCATCAATTCTGTATCCAGACAACCCACCCTGAAGTAGTTGCATTCCTATTTCCATGAACACTTGAATCTGTTCTTTCTGATTGCCCTGTTGGTGCAAAAAGGCTTGCATTCGTGATAAAAAAAAAAACTATTTAGGCTACCATTAGAAGACTGACGTTTAATACTCCCAGAGGTCAGTCAAACTTGCCAACTGTATTCTCTTCTTTAAATGTTCCCCTACTGGAGTTTCTTTTATGAGCTGTAGAGATTGACCATTGTACTGTTTGAAATGTGAAAAAACAAGCAAATGGCTGAGAAAGAAAAAAGAATCAACGCTTTGGAAAACATTGTAGTACTAAGGCAGAAGGTCAGCAATGCGTACATGAGCCAGAGGCCAGAGACAAATGTCATTAGGCAAAAATAACACTGATATCATTGTGTGATTTAAGATTTCCCAATCAAAAAAAAAATAGATTAAGGTGTTAACAGAGGTTTTCATGGCACGTGACACTGTGTCACCTTTTAAAGAACTAAGTTATAGAAAAGAGCAACAGGTGTTTAGATTTTCATTCACAGAGACCATGAATTTGTCTCTTGTCTAACTGTTGTGTGACAAAAATGTGCGAAGTCAAATATCTCCTCTTGTAACTTTTTCTGCCCCTTTATGAAGAGGTACCTTTTACATTGGAGGTAGCTATCACCAGGTGAATCTTAGTGCTGGCAAGCTGCTCTCTAGAGGAGCCAAAGCCAGCTGGCGGGTATTGACCAGACCTCAAAGGCATCAAATAATTACCTTTATCACCACTGGGAGCATGTCTTCAGACAATCCTTCTACTAGTAAAAGTTTCTATGTATCATTTCTGCAGCAAAGGGTAGAAACAACTAGCTGAGTACAACAGTTCCTTCAGGAGTGTCAGGACTAGTTTATTGGCTGGCAGTGCTTCCCAAAGTAGCAGGAGTTTGTGTCCTAGTTTCATTGTTCTCCATACTTAAGGAAAAGACGAGCTTCTTGCACAAGGAGTCAGCCTGCACACAGAGCCTGTCCCAGGAACATGCATGGACTTGGCACGAGCTGCACAGAAGACCGACAGCATCTCACTTACCCCCTCCCTCTCACTTTCCCTCTCTCTCACTCTTTGCTAGTAGTTATTTTTAGATTTCACAGGGTAAAGCTTGTCCTTTCTGGACACTTACACATACAGGGCAGGCACACACACACACATGCTGTAGCTACAACTCAGGCAGGAGTTAGCCAAAAGATTATTTTGTTCTACATCACGGAACAAACTCGAATTTCTTATGACAAAACACCACCCTTTGAGAGGATGCACAACGTGCTTGACCACATGGAGTTTTGTTCCTTGCACATTTGACTGGGAGACTTTCAACGGATAGAAAAAGCGGTTTACACAGCAACTTCCTCTTTTCTCGAGTTTCCTTCTAGCTTGCAAGATCTTGTATTCTTTCAACATTTGCTTTAAGCCTGATTCCCATGCCGTCCGCCATAAATGCAGCAGTGGCTCAGCAGACAGGTGCTGGGTCAGGTCCCAGCACTACCATTAGCACCACAACTGAAGGTGCGGGTGGGGGCACAGGAGGAATTTATTCTGCCATTATAAGTCGCAACCAGCCTATTATCAGAGTAAAGGAGAAGACCTATGAAGAGCTTCACAAGAAGTGCCTGGAGGAAAACATTCTCTATGAAGACCCCGATTTCCCACCAAATGAATCCTCTCTCTTCTATAGCCAGAAAATCCCCATCAAGTTTGAATGGAAACGACCACATGTAAGTATCATGTTTGCTGAATGCCTTTTATTTTCTGTAAATTGAAGTATTCACCCTGATCTTACATTTTTGCAGAAAGTGTGTGTTAGGGAAGGTAGGGGGAATAGGGTGGAAGTGTATTTCCTTAGAGCTCTCCTGGAAGATAACTCGCTAGGGCTGTGGAAGCTCAGAGAATGTGTATATAAGGACTAAAACACAAGAAGCCAAAATGAAGCAAAACCCAAGATAGACTGAAATATGTAGGAGAAAAAAAAATAAGGAGTTTAATTTTCTTCTTGAATGATTTGCTGGGCATTTTCTTGACTGAAACTACCAAAGAAAAATTCTCCTAATTCTGCAGCAAGTTACTGGGTTTGCCAAGGCTCAATTTTTAAACACTACTTTATTTCACTTAAGACTTTACTTTTGTATTCTGCTAATTCTTAATTTGTGAAAATAAAAGGACAGGTTATGGTCTGAACCATGCTTTTATTTGGTTGGTTGTTCCCAACATTACTAAGCCAACTGGTAAAGGTTGTTTAGGATATTATCCAGTTACCATGAGTGTAGGTGTTGTAATCTCTCTGAGGACTCAAGCCTACCTACTAATCCCATTTATTTTTCCTATCTTGTGGGCAGACCCCAGCCAGCCTCCCTCTTCTTTCCCACCCTGAGCCTCTCACACAGGCAGAAGACTAATTCCTCAACTCCCAGTTGATTCCCCATCCTACTGCAGGAGTTCTCTTCTTTCCCTGTCATTCCTGCTGGGCAGCTGCTCCTCTCATGCAATCAGCCCCCAGGGACACTGCCCTGTCCCCTGCTGTCCCCTGTCTGGCTCTGAGGATGTGGCTCCAAGGAGCTTCCCCAGCTTGCTGTCCCTGGCAGTTATTGGCTGCCTCTTCTAGATTTGTCATACTTCCCTAACATCCAAATCTGTGCTTCAGTGGCAAAGTGCAGATAAAACTAACCACAAGAACGTAACTAAACAGCAGAAGACCAGGAGCTCTTGTTGGTAGCTGTTACAGGCTCAGATGAAAGCCACATGCTGCTGTCACAACAACGTGAGCAATGCGGGGAGAACAACATGACTCCTTCATCTTCCATGCCCTGTGCGTATGTGCTCTCCTTCCTTCATCATTACTATGGCTGCATCAGCTCCTGGAGATGTGTGTGAATGAGTTAAATGCATCTGCAAGTCAACCATCTTAAAAGGATGGAATTTCCCCTATTTCTACAGAGAGGAAAGTGATGTAGCAGTACTTTGGATGAGTGCCTATATCCTGGGGCAGACAGACTGCAAGTATGCGTATCAAAAACATCAAAACATTAAAAAGCTCACAATGTAACCTCAGACTTGCCTGATAAAACCAAGCATGTACAGATCAAGTTTTCTTTTGGGGAAGGTTCAGACTTCAGGGTCTCTGTGCTGAAGATATTTATTTTTAAGCTACTCATTAATTAAGTTTGGAAGCTCTATAGTTATTATTCATGTAGCAAGAACAAGCTGTAGCTGGGGACCATGTAGACTCAAAATACAACCTAAACATCAAACCCAATGCTAACCGCATTCTTTGACACCAGCGTCCAGGCACCTGGTGTATCTGTGGTGCCAGATGCAGGGAGAGCAGGAGATCCAGAGAGCTGCAGTCTGTGCCTTCCAAGTACTGACATGATCATGGATGCAGCTGGTCCTGACCCAAACAGAGATGGCTGTCCTGCTGGGAACACACCAGTTCTAATTGGTAGAGATGCCTATGACTTCTGTTGCAAATGTGTTTGTTATAAAACAAACCCTGTAATTCAGGTCATTGCTGTACCCAGTACATCCCCAAAGAGGAGAGACACATAGAGCGCATTCTCCTTTCACGTGTCCCCTCCCTCGTCATCCATACCGCAACTGCAAAGTGAGACTTCTCCTGGGCTCTGGTTCAAAAAACCTTTATCTATTGGTGCTGATCTCAGATTGACCCAGAATGTTGCTTCACTGGACTTAGAAACTGTAGGTTACGTAGCAGTGGTAGGAGGGCTTGTCTGATGAAATTATATACATGAATACCCACAACAGACATGTTAACAGATCATCATAAAATCAAATATGAAGTATTAATATTGGATTAAAGAGTATTTTGCTGAGAGATTTAAGTAATCATTGAAGCACCAAATTGAAAGATTTGACGGTACAGGCCATGTTCTGTAATAATCTGTAAAGATATGGACAACTTCTGTTCTTATTAAATTGTGACGGCACTTTTTTTGGCAGAGAAAGCAAATAGCTTATAAACCACAGCCTTATAAAGCAACAATTTTTAATCACTTTGAAATTCATGTCAAACTTGAATTGAATCAGACTAGATAATGTATTCTAAAAGAAAGCAAAATACCAGACAGTTCAGAAGTCCTGAGAGAATATCTTAACCAGTTCTCTCTTGATCCTTTCCCTGATTTCTATAGCGTATTATATGTGCCACATATCCCCAGAAACAGCAATAAACAAGGGATCAGTGTGCTCTAAGATCTCATTTAAAACAGAGAGCTGGGAAATACACAACAAGTTCCTGATTGCCTCTTCCTTTCTGAGTCACCTGAGATCAATTTATGAGAATATAATATACATGAAAGATTAATGCATGTGGGATTGTTGAGTACAAGTCCTTCTGGAAGCTCCAAGTAGTATCTGATGAATCATAAAGTTAATTTAAAGGGCATATGTTTGCCAATTACCAACGCTGTAACCAAGCACTGATGATGGTGCAATTCCTCCACTGAAAAGTGCTTCTTTGCTGTAGCTCTCAGCAAGCTGTGCTGACACATGGAAAGGCTACAAGCCTGCCTTTTCACCTCAGATTTACAAAGACCTCACAGCAAGTCAAGCCACATGGGTAATACCCCCCCACCAATTCCCAGCTCTGACCTGGGGCACTTGCTGAGCCCAGTGTGGGCAACTCCCCCTTTCCCACATGCGGGCGGTCGGGACCAGAGGGTCTGTCCACTTCCCCTGGCAATGACCATGCTGTGACTTAGCCTTTCCCTTGGGGCTCCTGTGATCTATTATTGAGGTGGTGTGAGGTGTTCTGTGTTGCAGCTACAGAGCTACCTCTTGCTTTTGCGCTTCTGGCCCTTCAGGCTCTTCTCTTTGCAGTTGGTGCTACCTGGAGGTTAGGTCCTGCTCTGCCACCTCCCAGAATGATTGACCTCTGCTGCTGTGAGGACAGCAAGGGCATGAGGACTGATCTTGTGCTTTACCATCAGAAGAATGGCTGAAATGCAGGGCAGCTGTGAGCCTTGGCATGGGGGCAGCGAGAAGGCCCCTGTAATTCTACCCAGCTGGTGACTGCCATGCCATGCCATGAATGTGCATAGCATATCTCCTAATACTCAAATCAGGCAAAAGCCAAGTGAGAGTGAAGACTGCAGGATCTATCCCGTGTTTCTGTTCAGAGTATGCATGAGCATGGTTAAAGTATGTAGAGGGGAAATAAAATCTCCCCCCAGTTAATGCATAAAGTTAAATATTCACTCGCCAATGGGATGTTAGAGAGGCCGAAAGAGCTCTTCTTACCTGCACCAGGCTCAGTGACGGGCTGTGTTCAGCTTTCTTAATGGTCTCAGCCTCCCAGAGCTTTGTTACCTGCAAGAGCTTCTCTCAGCTGACAGCAGGGTCAAGATCCCCAATATCTGAGAGTTGAGAAAAAGTCTGCATTATAACATAATGCAGAGCATCAAGAGGTCCTGCTGCAGTCCTGTTTGGATCTAATGACACTAACACATTGATAGGAAGACACTCTGCTTTCAAATGCACTACTGCCATTCTGCTTGCTCACAGCCAGGAGGTCACATTAACTGCCATATTCAATGACTTCCCTATGGGGATCCTCTTCATAGCCAACAAAATCAGCAAGAGGAACTTTCTTTTCATAGTGAATACAACTAAAATCAAGTCAGCAGAGTAGTGGATTTTGCTTAGAATGAAAATGAATAAGTCAGATCATCTGCTGCACAGGTGTGAAGCAGTTTGAATGTAGTAATCACAAAACGTGCGCCTCTGCAGGCAGTACCACAAAGTAAAGATGGCATTTACTGTCACCAAGGGCAGGATTTTCAGATAAGGGTAATCCAACTCTGGAACTCTAAAACCAGCATAGTGTCTGACAATGTGGAACTCCACCTTGAAGTCTGCAGCACAGCCATTTAGTAGAACGGTCTAGAAAATGAGAGGTCAAGGGAGAAACACGAGGCTACAAATTGTCTTAGGTAGGCCAAAGAAGGTGCTTCTTTTACTTGACAGGATCAGTTTAGGGAATTCACTTAGGATGCCGTAGGTTATTAATGGCAGTTTTTAAAGGAATGAATGCCTTTTGCTGCAACAATATGAGCTGTCTGAAGGATTTTTCCTGACATAGAAGGAAAGCTAATGAAAACACAACAAAGGTCAAATGCCATTTTTAGTTGCATGCTGCCTTTGCACTTTCCAGTGCTCCCTTCCAACTGACACGTAAGTACCCTCTGTCCAGAAAGCAGCATGCAGTACTGATGTTTTTCTCCTAGGAGTCTTTCTCCCTTGGTGTAACTTTGATTCTTTGTAATGAGATTACAGTCTGAACTGAATCAACTCAGTACACACAAAGGTCCTTTGGATAGTACCAAGGCCGTCTGAGGCATTCAGATCAGAGGAGACTCTTCCTAGATGAATCGTTGCATCAGTGAAATGCAGCCTACTGGGATTCTCTGTGATAACTTCACCTATGAGATGAAGAGCAATCCCTTGCTCAGTCAGGAATACTGGAAGGACAGACCTGCCACTTGCATCTTGAGCATCAGCTCATCTTGTTCTGTCAAATGAGTACTTTTCATCAGCCTTGGAAGACCTTGAAAACTTTCCCTGTAATTTTGGCTGTACTCAGCACAACAAGCACAGTGGGAGATGAACTAGACCAATATAATATTGAAAGCATCTCCACAGTGAACTAAATGCACCCAGCCACCATGAAGAAGTACAAGAAAACCACTTATGCTGTAGCTAAATCAGTCCATATGACAGTTGTATGATTTGCTCCTTTGCATTCCTTTACCAACAATCCTCGAAAGGAAACAAGCCCAAAACACAGTAAATTTCACTGAGGAACAATAATCACTGTACATTTAATATTTGGAAGTTCAAAGGCACCATTTAACTACTTACATCTAAAACACTATAAACTGTATTTCAGAACTTGTTACTTCAGTAGGAGCATGATCAAGCTAAAAGACAGTAACAGATGTTGAAAAAATATTTTATGAACCCCTGGCATCTTACAGCTAGTTTACAGGAGAGCAGCACAGCAACATGCAAAAGAATATTTTCAACAAAGCAGGTGGGTGGAGAAAAGCATGAAAGCATCTCAAACAGCTGCCTTGACAAAACTAAACCCCAGGACAGCTGACCGAGGCCCAGAATAACAGTACAATCCCTCCATTCCCTCCCTTGAGGAGAATACAGTGACTGCTGGGGCGAGCCGGAAGCTGGGGTTTCTGTCTGGCTATATGACTGATCCAAATATTTGTACCAAAGCAACTCTGCTGATTACTGTGAAGGAGCAAAAAAGTGGGCTCAAGCCAAGTGGAACTACCAGACCTGAAACATGAGTCTGCCACAGCTACCATGAGTCATCCAGGGCTACCCTGATGACATGGGAAAAAAGCTTCAAATAGAAGAGGTCTTGTCAGCTGCCTGTGCTGTCACACAAGAAATCGTCAGTTGTTTCTTCTTTCTCCTTCCCACCCCAGCACTACCATCATCCAGCAGACTGGGCTCTTGTAGTGCTCCTTGTCTTCTTTCCCATTTGTAGCTACTCAGGGGAATGTTTGTCAGGTTGAAACATCTTTCTTTCCTTACCCCCACAAAAGATAAGTTCAAAAGTTAAGTGTCTTATTTTTCTCCCCCGTACCAAGTATTTGAGTAGGAGAGACAGGGTAAGGCAGGGGCTTTTTTTTCTTTGTAGGACAGGTTGTATCTACTTCTTCTCTTGGCTTTTCTATACCCTGCTGTGCTTTGTCCCATGTGGAAAATGTTGTGTAACCCTGTGACAGTCCCACCTCAATTGCTACATAGTCCTTCCCTCCTCAGAGCAACTCCCTTATTATTTGTGCCTGTACAGCATCTTGAGCCCGTTCCATGCTAGTATAAATAATGACAGACCCAATACATTGTCTTAAGTACAGGGCAAACAAAGAGCTTCCTGTTCTCAGAGACAAATAAAATCTGTATATGTTTCTGAATGCAGCATTGGCAATTAAATACTGCAGCATTGGCAATTAAATACTGCAACATGAGGAAAAGAATAAAATCTAACTGATTATTCCTGAGAATTAAGCATCTGATACTGGGCAAATTTTAAAGAGGAATATTACTGGGGTTCATTACTGGTGAAGTGCATTCTTCAACTTTATTAATGCCTCAGCGTATTAGTTACTAGCAATCAGACATGTTAAACCTGTTTTCATTTTTAAAGAATTTAATCTGGTCCCCTGATGCCATTTCCACCTACCTGCTCTCCTGTCTCCTCCAAGGTTTCTTTATTATTACTACTATTATTATTAATACTACTACTATTATTCTTATTATTGTGTAGAAAAAAATGTTTTTCCCTATTCTTATTTTAATGTGCTGGCAACCCCTACAGAGGAGGCCCTCAGACTAGCTCTAGGGCCCTCTAGATACATGGAGAAAACTGACTGGAGTCTGGAACATTCAGATTCCAAAACATTTTCATAGTGAAACTCTGCAGCTAAAAACTCTGCAAGAGATTTCGATATCCAGAAACTATCCTACAGGAAAACATTCTCCTACAACAGCTGTCACGTCTCTGGCAAACAGGCATCACAATATGTGCTTTTCCTGCTCATCCATCTGTTCACATTTTGCAGGAAATCTGTGAGAATCCACGGTTTATTATTGGTGGAGCCAACAGAACAGACATCTGCCAAGGAGAATTAGGTATGAAATTCTTACTTCAACTCTGCAGTTTTTAAAGTCTGCATAATTTAATTTCATTTTGCTTCCAGGTGATATTTGGGATCTTCTGTCTCACTATACCACTACACATATGATTCTTTATATAGCAAATCATGATAACTGCCTAGTAGCAATCTAGGGGAAAACTTCAAATAAAGATGTTCTGCAGGGTGTGTTGCTTTTCATCAACTAGTATAATGAATGTGTTACAAAGCACCATTTGGTCTTTCGGGTTTTGAGGAGAGACAAAATTAGTTAAGGCAAGAATAAGAGATCAAGAGAAGGACTAAGAAAGAAATTTCCATTTGAGGAAATTTGATTGGGAGAAAAATCTCATCACCTACTGTTGTATTTTTTCAGGTAATTAGTCCTGTTATTTCCATACAGGAGCTTCTGAAGGCCTCAAGCTAAGTGTGCCTTGTACTCAAGGACAACCTCTGTATTGAAGACCTTAAGCTCTGATGTTCAAATATACTTTGATGTATAGAGCCACGACTTAGGTACAAGTGATGCCTCTGCAACAGCCATCCACATAGCATTTGCCTGCACTGCTTTGTAAAGTCACTCCCCACTCAGCTCTCCCATGTCTTTCACGGTTTTATAACATCTCCTGTGATCTTTCTCCTAAGCTAATATGTTAATCGTTTTGTTTAAGTGGGGTTCTCTGCTTGTGACTGTCCTCATCACCTTCCCAGCACTTTGTCTTTTTAAGTTTTCTTTAAAACTGCCTTTCTTTTTGAGGTGACTAAAACTTCACAGTTGTCAAGGTGTGGATGCAAATGAATTTACATGCATAAATATGTTCTCTCTTTTGCCTTCCATTCCTACTACATATAGAATTGTTTATCTTTTTTACCTCTGCTGAACACTGGATAGTTTAGAAAACTCCTGCTCACAGTGGACTCCACATGCTTCATAAGGGGAAATGGGTAACTTAGAATGTACTACTATAGATAGTAGTACATTTCCAAGATATATACATATATGTATTTCTATGTGTTTTATCACTCCATTATATTTCTTTAACAAATCCATGCAATCAGGTTGAGTTTTCACCACCTCATATAATTTTCACCCCACTAATTCCCATTGTTCAGGCAAGCTTATTGCATAACCTCTCCAATGGTAGCAGCTAGGAGATCATAATTAAGAGTTGAGGCATCTTTGCTGAACACAGAAATACTATGAGAGGAAGTCACTTTCCCAGAGCTTTAACAGAGGCAGCAAACTTGCACAAGAGTCTGAAGGAGGAACTGAAAAGTGCTAAAAGAGGCAGTTTTTACAACAGTGCAGAAACAGGTTCAAAGAGAGGAAAACATGTCAGAGCAATGCAGCAGGAAAGGGACCCTCCCAGAATGATGACAGGGACAGTAGGTTATATTGAGAGCAGAAAATAAAAACGAGAGACTGAACCTCAGCTGTACGGAGGAGCACCTGGGAGACAGTTATCTGTCAGCTGGTCTCTGTCCTAAGCTAAGAAGGAGAACTAACATTGCAAGTCAGAAAAGGATTCACTTGACACAGAGAAACCTTAACACAAGTAACAGTGATCATTAGATTTCAGGCTTTTTCTAAATCACAAGGAACGACATGTATTTAGCAGATATGTACCTAGCCATGAAATATGTCAATGAGCATTTCCAGAGTATGAATAAATGAAGTGCAAATGTATTGCAGAACACACAGAGAAGGGCCCTCCCCTGAAAGGCGGTGGCATGCTCTAATGAGAGTAAATGTGTCACTTCACAGTATCTCAGATTTCCCCTTTGATTATAGTTGCTCTGTCTCTTCATCGTCTGCTGTTTCTGCCCATTTACAGGTGACTGCTGGTTCCTGGCTGCCATTGCTTGCCTGACGCTGAATAAAAAACTACTCTGTAGAGTCATACCTCATGACCAGTCCTTTATACAAAACTATGCTGGCATCTTTCACTTCCAGGTGAGTCCCTTCATCTAGCAGAAAGCAGATGTAACGGTATTTATCCAAGAGAGTGCTCAGCTGTTGGGTGCACTCATCCCTCTCACTTCTCCACCCTTGGAAAGAGTGAGTAACAGCTGGGAGAGAAGAGGGATTGAATTGCCTCACCCTAAACTCTTCCAATGGGGCAGTCACAGAGGGGTCAGCCCGTGCTGGCAATTCAGGAACATTAACCCATTCAGGAAGCATTTGCAGATTGCTGGATCCTGCACGTAAGGGAGAGCGACAGGTGCCCAGTCCTTCCTCGCTGCCCAGATGCAGTGCTACAGCCAAAACAGACATGCTGCTTGCTGCCAGCAGCGTCTATTTTTAGGCCCACAAGCAGCTGGTCTGAAAAAAACAAGTTGTTGTAGAACCACTTATTCAGAAAAGATTGACTGCTTTCCATATTTTCCTTGGGTCTCCTAAGGGACCTTTCACTGTCCCACACGTGTTCCCTGGGGAAATTCAGTCTAGCTGCCTCCCTGCCATTGCTTTGTGCCACACTACTAAGCAGTTAATTTCCCTATTTCCCTCAGTCTGTTTTTTCAGCCAGGCCCCCTGCCCCAGCCCCAAGTCAAGTCATAGAATCATAGAATCATAGAATCACCAGGTTGGAAGAGACCCACCGGATCATCAAGTCCAACCATTCCCACCAATCTCTAAACCACGCCCCTCAGTACCTCATCCACCCACACCTTAAACACCTCCAGGGAAGGCAAGTCAACCACCACCCTGGGCAGACTGTTCCATTGCCTAATGACCCTTTCAGTGAAGAATTTTTTGCTTATGTCGAGCCTGAACCTCCCCTGGCGGAGCTTGAGGCCATTCCCTCTTGTCCCGTCCCCTGTCACTTGGGAGAAGAGGCCAGCTCCCTCCTCTCCACAACCTCCTTTCAGGTAGTTGTAGACAGCAATAAGGTCTCCCCTCAGCCTCCTCTTCTCCAGTCAACCCACATTTCTTTCTGCTTGCCTTTATTCAGTTCTGGCGCTATGGAAACTGGGTGGACGTCATCATTGATGATTGCTTACCTACATACAACAACCAGCTGGTCTTTACCAAGTCCTCACAACGCAATGAGTTCTGGAGCGCCCTCCTGGAAAAGGCCTACGCCAAGTAAAATGACCCAGCGGACTGTGCTGGGTTCCCCACCAAGGCTTTGGCTGGGGAGGGGTAGAAAAATCCACTGCATACAGGACACGAAATGAGCAGGCAGAGAAACTCAACATACCAGTGCTTTTTCTCATAGACTCTTGTGCCTCAGATTTGGGGGTGGGGAGAAATATTTTCTAGGGGATTTTGTTACTAGTTCATAAGTTTACATTTGATTCTCAACATCTCTTTCATGGGTGGCATGTTTTAAAACTTTTAACTTGGAGGTTACCAAACACAGGGTTTGGTGGTTTTTTTAGTATATGTGTTTACGTATCTTTACTTATACACACACACCAACAAGATAAATATATATTAAGTATAAAAAAATACAGGTTGGTGTCTTTATCAGTGTAAAAGTGACTCTTACTTTTCTATTTCCAAGACTCCATGGGTCATATGAAGCTCTGAAAGGAGGCAACACCACCGAAGCCATGGAAGACTTCACTGGAGGCGTCACGGAGTTCTATGAGATAAAGGATGCCCCTAAAGATATCTATAAAATCATGAAACATGCCATTGACAGAGGATCCCTCATGGCCAGCTCCATTGATGTGAGTCCACGTGAACTTGGCAGATGAGCTATAATAAATGGCAGAGGAGAGGGACCTCTTCATCTATAATCAAACACATGGCACATTTTAGAACTGCTTTGTTTTTCAGTCCACATAGCAAATATCCATTTCTAGGAGATGAAATAGTCTCCGCTAGACACCATCCATTAGCAAACAGCAAGTACAAAAGGGAAAAGAACAGAAGCTGAACAAAGAGGTGGGGAGAAGGAGTGTGATAAGCAAAAGCAGCACACCCCCACCCTCAGTGCCCCCCCCAATAAAACAAGGTTAGTCAGGGTGTTGCTGAACTGCTATTAAGACACAAATCTTCCTGTTAAAGATGCCGAGAGTAAAAATGATTGGGAAATCAACCTTTCAATTGCCAACAGAGTCTTAAATTGTCTTCATTTACTGTGGTTACTTTAAAAGTGAAAGTAAAAACACTAGCTTAAATAACCACTATGGAGTATGAAGTTGCAGTGAGGGCAAAAGAACAACCAGTGCTATCAACCAACGCAGATACGTATGGATCATCAAGCATATAATGAGAGAGGGGCTACCTAGACTACCTTATACACACTTCTTTCTTATATAGTTTCTCTTCTCTTTCCCTGCTTAATCCTTCTGCATGATACTTTTCTCCCATTCTCTGTACTAGGATAACCTAGGTTTTTCCTATGGATCAGCTCCTCGGAGTGACATTGGGGAACTGATTGCTCGAATGGTGAAGAATCTAGAAAACGCACAGATGACTCATTCCACTGTAGACTACCTGGGGACAGATGAAAGGCCAGCCTGGGTGCGTATGTTTCCAGAAGCGGTTGACTTCACCGTGCTTTTATTTACAGGCTGAACAGTAGAGAAATGTATCTGTGGTTTTAAATCCCTTTTTGACTTCATTGAGTTATCCCAACACCTGTAGAACTGTTCTTATAGGTGCTATTTGGCATATCTATTAAAGGATTTCAGTCCTTTCAAACACAGTGACTTATAGTACAGAGCTTTGCTGATACTGAGGCAAAGGGCTGTTGACTTGTGACAAAGGCTTATAGTTTCCAGGCCTTACCTGTGTAGTAGAAATGGAGAGGAAAATCACATCAAATACATCAAGGTGGCACATTTGTTACTGTATTTGGAATTTGAGCATGATTTTATAAAGTCCCTCTCTTGCAAAGGTTCAAAGGAGCAAGAAAATGAAAATACTATAACGGAACAACATCCTCGATTGTGGAGGTGGTGTGAAAGAAAGAAAGAAAAAGCAAGTTCTGCACAGCTCTCGCTCCATGCACAAAAGTTCTTGGTGAAATAATTTTAAGACAGAGCTCTGCCCTCCAATGGAGGGGAGTCTGCTCTCAGGAAACTCCTTTTAGATTACTGACTTTAAGATCCTCATTTAAAGTGTGTAACAAGGAAAATGAAAAAACATGTTGAGTTTCACATGTGGTAAAATACAAAGTGACTCCAGCATATATAAGTATCTATCAAAACAGAGAGAAGGACATTAAAACTTTCCATATTGGGAAAATTAAAAGCTTCCAAATTTATAGTGGGGTGTGTTGCTTTCTCTTTCTCTCTGTCAGGCAGCTACCATACTTGGTTTTATGTCCAACAGTCCTTGACGCCTTGCCCTTTAGAGAATTGCATTTCCACTACAATAAAACTACATCTCTCACTTTACAGGGAGAAAAAAAATACTAACACCCACCCCAATTACATCATCTAAAACATTTGGTTGCACAAACTGTCTTCTGCATTTGCAGCAGAAATTTGCAGCTGATATTTCCTCTTTTGTTACCCATATTTAGTCTTCCTAAAAGACTGAAATGATGTAATTCTTCAAGAAAGCCCAATATAACCATCTTGTTTTGCAACCAGAGCTGCCTAAGTCACCCATGTATGGGGAGGCATTTCCTGTCTACTCATATAAGGCTGGAAAACTCTCTATAGCTGCTGCCCTGTCAGCCAATTTACTGCTAGTTGTTACACACTCTTGAGACATGACTGGAAAAAAAAATTTATGACTCTTGATGGAAAGAGGCAGGTAGTACAGATTTCAGAAGTACTTCAAAGCAGCAGCCTTGGGCACCCGCAGAGGTTAATATTCTTAAACAGAGAAGAGAGAAAGGCATTCTGATAAGTAATGGTGGCAACAACATGAGTAGAAATGAATTTAAAAAAAGGAAATATACGTGAGGTTATAGGCATAAAATTACGAAAATAGGAGGAGAATGGAAATAATGGAAAATACTCATGACAGCCAGGAAATATTTAGATAAGGTCTTCCCTGTGCAAGCTGAGCATATACCTGTGTGACGTTACTAATTCTCTGCTTCCAGCCCTGCCTTTCTCATGTCTTCAGATTTGACAAGAAGGAGTGGCAGAATTACTGGCAGGGCCTTGCAGGCTTTGCGCATGATCCATGTGTGCATAGTGGAGCCTTTCCTTCCGCCTGTTCTCAGTGATTTCTCCTACAAGCACAGCGGACTGTGTGCACCTGCAATCTCCCTCTCCATCATTTATCTTCCAAATAAACAGCATTGTACCAGACACAGTAATCGAATACCCAGGCAGCAAGTGTATTTACACGTGAGGAACACCTTGCTAAAGAAGGTTTCCTGACTGTCAGTTAGAATAAATTTCAATCATGAGGATTTTACTGATTATGCAAAAAATTTACATGTCCACAGGAAATTAATTTTTAAAAAAATAATACTCTAAGTTAGTAAGAACTTATTAAATAGGGTGTTTTAATATTATTGTGATAAGATTGCAGCTATGTGTAAAGATGAAAGTATTCTTCTAGATGTTGATGTGCTCTGGTGTTTCCAGTTAATTTGTAATAACCTTACTCAGCCATGTAAGAACACATTATCCCAGAAAGGGCTAAATAGTCCTATTAACAGAAAACCTAATTATTTTGATGGAACGTGCTAGTATGTAGCATGCTTAAAGTGCAAAAAAAGCAGTAACCTACACAGGAAAAAGTAGATCACAGAATCTCCTATCTAACCGATACTAACTTTTTCTGATTATTAACTTTCTTTGTTTTTTTAGTTCACACTTTACCCCTTTCTAACCAACAACATGAATTCTGTGGTCACTAAGCTTGGCCACCTTGGCAAACACAAAGAGGAGAACAAAAAAAACCCTGTCACCTGAATGGTGTCATCCTCCCTCCAAATGACCTGGGTGACAGTACCTGCTGAGCTCTTCATAACTCTTACAAGTTTTTATCTTATATCTGACAGACCATAGTGCCAATGCAGTATGAAACCCGGATGTCCTGCGGGCTTGTCAAAGGTCATGCTTACTCTGTCACGGCTGTAGAAGAGGTATGTACAGCCCCTCTCCTCCAGCTTTTGGGAGCTGTGGTCTTCACTGTCCTAGAACCAGTCAGCAAAGCTTGGGGCGGAGTGAGAAAGAAAAATAAATTATGAGCTAAGGAAACAAAATTTACATTTAAATAAATGAAAACCTTGGGGAAAAATAAGCCTGTCCAAGTTTTGGCTTTCTGGGGAAAGCAGGCATTTAGTTGTGGTCTTCCTGGGCAAAGGTGGCCAGAGCAGGCCACCTCCTGTTCCTACAGCCCTCCTGCACTCACCCCTAGGCAGGTCAGGCTGGGTGATGGTCCAAAAAAGCAGCATTACTGGAGAAGCTGGTATTAGTGATCCACGAGGCAGAACATTTCCTTTTGAACCTACTCTCAAGTCTATTCCTGTTACCTTCTTTTTCAATTAGACAACTTTTAAAGGGCAAAAAATACGTCTGGTAAGGCTGAGAAACCCCTGGGGGCAGGTGGAATGGAACGGACCTTGGAGTGACAAGTGAGTAAAAGGGAACCTCACATGATCTGAAAAAATATTGCAGCTTTATTTGCCCTTATGCAGCTTGTGCATGTGTATCTGAATTATCTTTGCTGTTATTTTGATGCATTCATTTTGAAGTTGAGTGTTTGGCTGAAGCTGTAAAAAGAAGAGTACCTAGAAAAGATGCTGAGAGGCTTTAATCAAAGGAAATAAAGAGAGAGACCAGCATAATGGCACAGTCAATCAGATTTTACTGCCTCCCAAATTCAGCAATACTCATTTTTAAATCAAGATGGGACAGTAGAAAAATCTTTTAAGTTATGGAAGAACTGGATGAAGAAAGATATCAGTACACGAGTGAGTTTGGATAAAGTTTCTCATTGGGTTTTACTAAAAGGAATTTCAATAGTTACTCCAGCATTCAGAGTCTGCAAAAACTTTTACCTTTAAGTGAAATACAATCACCACAATTCAGCAGATTTTTGAGAGCTCCTAAGAGGAAGTCTCAAGGGAAGGCAGAGAGGAGTAGCACAATTGCCTTTTAATTTGGGCATGCAGAGGGGAGGGTAGCATTAAGAACAAATGGTTGCAAGGCTCACAAAGGAAAATTTATATGACTGTAACAAGATGACTTTCCACTCTAGGAGCCTTACAGTAAAGAGCAGAAATTTTAATGAAAAGTGTATTGCAAATTGTAATCTAACTTGTTTGCTGCTTTGAAGGTCAGGAGAGTGGAACTTCATTAATGAAGAAGAGAAAACACGCCTGCAGCACAAGATCGTGGAGGATGGCGAGTTCTGGTGAGAATATCGGGTGAAAACCTGTGTTTCTCTGGGAGATACACAATTAAAAAATAAATTAATCATATTGCACTACCTAAATCTGAAAACTATTGCAGTAATCATTTTCCCCTTCACATTCCCAATAAGCCCTGTTCTGCAATCCTCTCATTATCCCCACCAGGGTTTATAGAGTGCCACCAACACAGCTCTTCTAATTATGTCACATTTCCAGAAGCCCTCCATCACTTTTCCTAAGCACTCGCAGCCCAGCATCCCCCAGTTTGGAGCTGCACCCATGTTAATGGACCAACCAGCAGGCCAAATGCATTATGAAATCATGGCACTCCCACTGCAAACTTGCCCTACCAGTTGCAGTAAGAGGAATCAACTTTCTCTACCTCACCAGCATTTCAGGCAACTGCCCACAGTGTAAATCCATTTGAGCTCAGTTTCCCCTCAATTCCTCCAGGATATCATTTGAAGATTTCATGAGGCACTTCACAAAACTTGAGATCTGTAACCTCACACCCGATACTCTGGAAGCCGATAAACTCCAGACCTGGACAGTGTCAGTCAATGAAGGGCGCTGGGTGAGAGGCTGCTCAGCTGGAGGTTGCCGCAATTATCCAGGTGAGCAATGGTTCTTAAGAGAAATAAGGCCTCTTTGATGGCAACTGCATTAGATCTCACAGGCTGTCATACCACAGCCTTGTCAGTGCCTGCTCATAGGAAAAGACTTGCTTCCTCAGTGGATAAGGCAACGCAATTTTGTAGCTGGATATCCGTCACTAAGTTTGTGACGGCATATTGTGAGGCCAAAAGGCAGGCTTGGCAAGGATAAATCATTGTTCAAATACTTCACATTGCCCCAAGGAAGGTAAGACAGATCAGCTTCACTCCCAACAGTTAAATTTCAGCTGGGAAATCCACTTTCTGAGAGCTTTAGGTTCTCTAGAAGTTTGTCAGATGCGAATTCTTCATTTTATATCCTCCTTTGCTGTGCAGTTGTATTAGAACTATGTAAAACCAATAACACATAAAAAAAAAAGGCATCTACTAGCCCAATTCTAACCTTTCCCTCAGGAGCCACAGGCAGGGAATCTAAAAGTTCTCTTTGATCATGAGTATTATTAGAAAACTGAAGCTTTACATATTTGCTTTGTATTGTTGGTGGGATTTCACAGATACCTTTTGGACCAATCCCCAGTATCGCTTGAAGCTCCTGGAGGAGGATGATGATCCTGAGGATGAAGAGGTTATCTGCAGCTTCCTCGTCGCACTGATGCAGAAAAATAGGAGGAAAGAACGCAAGCTGGGAGCCAACCTGTACACCATTGGCTTTGCCATCTATGAGGTAGCAGGTCTAGACTTTGCTTGCACAGTGGCAGCAAACCCTGACAGCATGTGTTTATCAAGACAGTCACTGAATCATTCAGCCTGTATACATGAATTACAATTTTCACTTTGCAAGGAACTTGGGGGAAACCTGGAAGAGAGGAAGGAAATTCAAGGCTTTGTAACAATTCAAACCATAGTAACCTCAGGGCTTGCCCCGTCTATAAGTAACACAATATTTAGGTTTTTCTCATGACTTCACTCCAGATGTTAATTCTTTCCATGTATTTGTAAATTTCCCTTTCATCCTTGCTGAAAGTAAACATTTCATTTATGGCTGATCTCTGCCCTTGCTACCAACCCCATGAAGAATTCAATTTCCTCAGTCCCGTGCACTACTGCATTTAGTTCAGATCTTAGTGAACCTCAAGATCCCAAGAGATCTGGAAAGGAAGATAGAAATTGCTTGGAATAATTATATAACTTGGGGCATTTTATTTACTGCCTGCCTCCCCAGAAACCCATGTGAACTCCCTTCTGCATGATCTATAGGTATATCTATAGGTAGACTCGCCTAGCAGCTCTGACTGTTTCTTCTCTTTGTTTCTCCCTAAGGTGCCTGAAGAGGTACGAACAGAGTGGAGGCAGATTGACATCTTGGTGTATGCTCAAAGCTAGTGTTACTGTTGCACCTGTCTGTAAGTCAGCAGGGAAGTGTCCAGCCAAGTTTGTTTTCAGGGATGTAAAAAGAGTGAAACTGCTAACCTTTCTGCTTTGCGTTTTTATTAGTACATTTTGCAATCAATTTTTAATTCCTTCCTACTTGCACCCCATTTTCATTTGCACCTTCTCCTCTGTTCTTTTTTCTATTCTGTGTGAGATCAGGCCACGGTTTGCACAGCTGGTCAGCGAGCCTGGGCCACAGGAAGAGGGATCAGTGGGCATTTTGCCATTCCACCCCATGCGGAAGTGCCCTAAACCACTTTCATTTCCTCCTGTGAATAATGGCAACAGCCTGTATCTTGCAGCCAGTGAGTTTTCTTTAATAGTGTCAGAATTTGTCTGGAAAACAAATGGTATTTTCAGCCATTGAATAAAACATATTAAAAATACATAGATAAAGTTTTACTGAGGCTGTCAGTACTTGAATCTTTGGCATCACAAATTTTGTAAGCAAGCTTGACAAAAGCTGTTTTCTGAAAAACATGAAGATGACAATCTGAACCTTCTTTGCTGACTATTTTACAGGTGATTATTTCTGCAGCAAACAACTTAAGAGTGTTCCTAGCCCACAATTCTTGACTTAATTTTCATATTTGAACTAATGCAATTTTTGATTGTCATGTTTCTTTAGCAGATACAGAACTCGCGTTTTGTCCAGGCACAACACTTTTCCACTGAAAGCACCTTTACCTTACCACACAGCATGTAGGAGTTCGCATATACCATTCCTTGTTGTGCCATCCTCCAAAGAAATTAGCTGAACTTTGGTTACATGCAATTTACCATCAAACAAAACAGTCAGATAGAAATGCCTACACAGCAGAAGTCAGTCAATGCTCTGCTAGTGAGTCCTGGAGTGGCTCTCAGAAGCCAATTAGACCCAGCCAGTACCAACTTCAAGGTCACACACACTCTGTATCTGTTCCCAGCTAGCATCCCTTGTCAGCTCCCTGCTTGCTAAGCTGCTGCTTTATTCGTGTTTTCTGTCCCAATTACATACTGCCTGCATGACCTAGGGAATGGATAAGACTTCATTGAAGACAATATGACTTATTTTTCCTGCAGATGCATGGTACTAAGCACCACTTGCAAAAGGATTTTTTCCTCTACAATGCCTCCAAAGCTAGAAGCAAGACCTATATTAACATGCGAGAAATCTCGGAGCGTTTCCGGCTACCTCCCAGCGAGTATGTCATCATCCCATCGACATACGAACCTCACCAGGAAGGAGAATTCATCCTGAGGGTCTTCTCAGAGAAAAGAAGTCTTTCAGAGTAAGTTGAAAATCCATTTATTGGCCATTAAGGTGGAGGTTTTCTTGCTAGTCACTTACAGTCATGTTCCCAGTTTTCTACACCCGGCTTTTAATTGTCTTAACCTCTTTACAAACTCAAAGCTGCGAACTCATTTTCCCAAGCTTCTCTCATAGTCCAACAAAACCCTACTTTGAATTGTCTTTGGAGAAGCTTGCTACTTGCAGAAAATCCTTTCTAAACATACCATTAGCCATTTTTAATAATGAAAATGAATCTGTTTGTGGTTTATTGCTATATGCGACTAGCTGCAGTTTTGGCCAGATATATCATACTCAGATAGATCTAATTTCAGCTTTTTATGAAACACAGAAGTAGGTAGTTATTATTTCCATCATGCTCTTCAACTAGTTTCCTTGAGCTCAGCAAACTGCAGCCAGTTTCGTTTTGCTTAGGCCAAACAGCTTCTGGTTTACACCCAGGTGTCAAAGTTCAGAGTTATCAAGGCTCTTCAGGGGAGCAAACTAGGCAGCAATGCTCCTGGAGGGGGTATTTGGGGTGCAAAACTGGGAGAAGCTACATCTAGAGCCTGCGGTTGTAACACTTGGAAGATGGCCCACACCACTGCCTGTTTGTAAAGTTCAAGTGGCTGCTCACAAACTAGCTAAAGAAAAAATGCAACATTAGGAAAAGCCACTTCCCCGATTTATTTACTTTCTGCTTTCTTTTAGGGAGGCTGAAAACATGATTGAGGCAGAGCGTCCATCGGTAAGCACTGTCCTGCGCCTCTGTTTTATGTAAATAGAAGTAGGGAGGGGAGGAACATCACAACAGTTTGTGGCCACACAACAGCTCCTTTAGCATAAATTCCCACATTTTCTTATCAAGGTACTTTTATTAACACTTGCTTTAATAAACTTTCCAGCTCAATCAGACCAAAATCTTGTGCCAGATTTGAAGATGTTTTCCTCATATAAAGAAGCTGGATACTAAGCACTGGCTTTGCCCTCATCAGTTGAGAGTATTCATTTACTGGGGATGCCTACACCTCAGCCCTGAGATTTGTCTGTAAAATTGGCATCTCATCTAATAAAGAAAATAAATACCTTATTTTGAAGTGCATGCTTTCTGAAAAGAGGTCCTACTGATATACTGTTTCAAACTAGCATCCAGGACAAGCTCTAATGCTTCAGCCTAGGGTTTTTTACACATTTATGTGAATATACTGGAGCTAACAATACAATTAGTCTTGAAAAAAAATCAGAGGAAATGCTCTTAAACAGAACAGACCGTCATCAAACTTTATTCAGGGATGTTACCCTTTCCTCTGCTGTCATGATAAAAAAATAGCCATCCGGATCTGGTGGCATTTAACTGCCACTTCAGGTAACACAGATCTGTGAGCACAGAAGTCCAATTTGCACTGCACTGTTTGGCTGGGAAAAAGAAAGGGCATGGTCTAAGCTAAGGGTACAAGAGAGATATTCTTCAAACAGACAAAGCCCCGAATGAGATGGGACACTTCTGCTATGGTTTCAGCAATTTCTGTCCTTCACTATGCAGTATCTTGGTGGGTACATTTTCCCCTCATTTTTTGAGATTTGAAAACTGTATGAATATAAGAATGGGAAAAATAAATGTAAGAAAGAAAAAAAGAAATTTTAGCATCAGCTCTGCATAAAATCTATAATTCTGTTTAAAAATACTTTTTTTTTTAAACTGTCTCTTTTAATACAGAAGAAGAAAAAAGGCAAGGTGGGTACTTGTGCAACGTACTGAGTTACTGCAAGATGAAGAGCATGTGCAATGCATGCAACAGGAGCTGAGTTCCTTGGTATCATTAGTGGTTTCTCTGCACCTGGAAATTGGTCTAATTAATGAAGGGCACAGGATAAGAGGCCATTTGCAGGCAGCAAAGATTTTGTCTTCTTACATTAAAATCTAATGAAATAGCTATAGAATCACACACCTCTCTCACTCACGGAGGGACAAAAGGGCAAAAAACTTTTAAGCTTCACAAGGTGATTCTCTGGGTTGCTCAACTGCCTTTCCTGCCTGTCCCTCGTTGGGCATCCCAACACTCCTTTCTAGTGCAAATCACCCCTCCTCCAGACACATGCCCTCACATTTGCTTTCCATTGACCAATGCAGCTACTCCTCTTTCCCAAACTTTCTGCTCACCAGAGTCCACAATTCTCCTTTTGATTCTACACAACACATTTAGGACCATGAAAATGTAACCAGGCTTTTCAATCTCACGACAGAGCTGATTGCAATTGATACTTTTGGGTAACATATTTGCATGTTGTAGCGGCATTCTTTGTTTTAAATGTGCTAAACCAAAACACTTGCATGCGACTGCTTACAGCTGAGTGCTCCAAAAATTAATTTCTGAAAGGAAAGACACAAGCTAGAAATTGCACTATTTGACAAAACAAATTTTGCAGCTTGTTTTTTTTTAGCATGAGGAGAGCAGCAACTTCAGAAATTCCTACCTTTCTTGTCCTTCCTTCCCAGCTCTGGCTCCTCCAGGCACCCTCTCAGGGCAGGAGCTGGTGCAGCATGTGCTTTTCTACTGAATGTGTGTCCCCAAATACTATCCTTTATACTATTTTTTTTGTGTAATTTCTACTTCTCTTTTGTTCTCTTCCTTCTTCTAGCCTATCATCTTTGTTTCTGACAGAGCGAACAGTAATAAGGAGCTGACAACAGATGAAGACACTGGCAAAGATGGTGAAAAAAAACACGTAGATGAGAAAAAGGTTTCTGCAGCAATGGCAGAGGGGGAAATATGTCTTGGACTGGCCAGCATGAAAGAGTGACTGAGAAGAACACAGGAATGGGGCAAAATCTTTAGACACCTAGCAGTTTTTTGTCAAATCTTAGCATAACTTCTGTCTGGTTTACATGGATCTAATGAGCATGAGTGAACAATCTACCCTTTCAGTTACTTAACACCTCTGCTGGAAGATGTAGTTGCTTGAAAAAACCTCCTGGCTTCTTTCTCATACAAGGAGACTCTGCAGTTCAACTCATTCTTGCTGAGCCCCTTCAAGCAGTACCCAATTCACATAGGGCACACGTGCAAATTGCACCTGAGGGGCTTCAGGAGCTCCTGAAAATGATCACAGCCTCTCCCTACTACAAATTACACAGCCCTTTTTCAGTCCCTGCTGGCAAAATTAAAATACACCCAAATAACCCTAGGAGCTCCTGCACCCTCCTTTTTTGTCTCATTACTGGAGAGAGGAAAGCAAGTTGGCAAATTTGGAGTTTCTGCCTGCAGATGGGTGAGGGACGTGAGGTACAACAGCCAGATTCTGCACTCAGGCTTATGGCATTTGGAGGCACAGGTCTGCTTACAGGGAGCGTGATGTTCTGCTGCACAACTTCCAGTGCACACAGGTGTCAAAGTGGGGACCAATCTTAACTTTTCTCTGTATTTAGACAAACAAAAATAAGAACTAAGCCAAGAAATCAAATTTACTTTGTTACACATAATTCTGGTAATTTAATACTGGGGGGAGGACGAAGCAGACAGATAAAATATAGCTTGCTTTTTCACTTTCAACCTCAGTTCAGGCTTGCTCTTTGCGTGTGTCTGAGAGAACTTCACTTTCATCTTTTTCCTCTGCTTCTTGCGCTACTTGATTCCAGCAAGAGGCCCTCCACACTACAAAGAGCTCTGAAGCCCAGGTTCCTCTGGTCAATTCGTGGGCTACAGGGAAGCTATGGGGCAGATAAGTCTCTTCTGCTCCAAACCTCTTAGCAATTTTTTTAATCAAAAAATTAGAAGATAAAATCTGTCAGTGAAAATAATCATTTAGGCTCCTTCCAAGAGAAAGGAAAGCAATAGGATGGAATTAATTACAGTTTATCCAAGGAACACATTTAACAAAAAAAGTGGGAAAGGAACAGGAGCACCACCCATTACTCCAAAGAGGGCCAGATTTATTAAAAGGCTCCTTCGCACAAGAGCGAGAGAGAGACCCCAGGCCACTTCCCTTCCCAGGTAAGGTTACTTCTCTCCTTTGCTTGTCTTTTTTCAGCGCCCTTCAGCAAAAGCTCATGAAAAGAGTGAAGAGGAAAAACAGTTCAGGAATATTTTCCGACAGATTGCAGGGGATGTGAGTATGGAACTGACTACTGTTTCTGTCATCAAAGCAGCCTAGCCACAATAACACCAAAATCAACCGATTCAAGGATTCAAAACCCTGAATTTTAAAATTTCCTCCCATCAAATTTCCTTTGAGATCGGAAGCTAAGCAAAATCAAATCAAAATCCAATTAAGCATACAGCTATTCTCATATGTACATACAAGGCTATTCCCATTGTGTACAAGGGAGCCTTATTTAAATTCAGCCTTTCACTTTTATCACTGCTACAAGATGATATTTTGCCTAGCATGTATAAACAAGTTAGAACCACAATGCCCTGCGGTATATGCTTAATGAGGGAAGTTAAAAGTAAAAATAGATCAAAGAATTGCATAAATCAAGAGACTGAATGTGTTACGGGGATTTTTGGCTTACACAGTGTCTTGAAATTACTGATTGTTTTTCTAGTTCTAGTTTAATAAGCACCATATGGTAACTTTAGACCTACCTTGTGCTGCAGCCCAATGAAGATTTAGACTAATGTTTATATGATCTAGAATGCTCTGTAGTTTGAAGCATGTTTAGGTCACACTGAAACGTGACTAAAAGCTTCATACTTTTAGCATATCCATCTATTAAATCATCTGTTTAATTAGGAATGTTGTAATTAATGATATCCTCACCACATTTCTCACCAGGACATGGAGATCAATGCTGAAGAACTCAGGAACGTTCTCAATAACGTCGTAAAAAAACGTGAGTTTGAACATGTTTTTCAGTAACCCTGGACACAGAAATCTGTAATATAACATAACCCTCCACCTCTGAGTTGTGCTCTAAATATTATTTAGTTTCTAACTCACAGATTTCCTAGTTACGCTTCCATGGATTTTGCATCTGAGACTTCAGCGAGCTGAACTTCTCATAGAAATGCTTTCTATGAGTAATCAAGTATTGATAATGCCAAAATGAGCAAACATCCACTGGAGGTACCACTTAGGACAGTATAGCATTTCTAGCAGTCTGCAAATTACCTTTAAAAATAAAAAATTCTAATGGAGAGGCAAACCTTCTCCTTGCCTGGCAAACTGGGCTTGCTTAGTCACCTGGAAGTCAGAATTTTTCAGAGGTTTTTATTGTATAGAACAGGTTAATAAAAGTAATTTCTAATACACAAGCAATAACATTACTTAGACCCAAACCTACTTCCTTCATCCAGTAAGAAATGAGCTGTAGAGATATCTCAAAAGATTTTACTTTGAACAGAGTTACACCTAAGAGGAAGAAACCCATGCTGATTTGCACGATCTGTTTTCACCCGAGTTCATTTATTTCAGATAAGGACCTAAAGACAGAAGGATTTGAACTGGAATCCTGCCGCAGCATGATTGCTTTAATGGATGTATCCTTTTCTGGTGAAAGAGGAGTGCTTGATACCACACTAGTCCACTTGGGTTGTACTTCCCACCACTGCAAACACATACCCCAGTAAGCCAGAGAAACAGAACAGTACAGTGCAGCTTGTAGTCAGATAACACAGCATTTCTGGCTTAGCACATCTTAACTCCAGTCATCTCAACATAAGTGTGGTTGGGAGATTAAAATACTGTGAAAGAGAAAACTGCAGAATAAGTCAATCTGATACCCTTCCTGGGCAGCTCACATACTAAAAGCACAATCTTATAATCTTTTTAAACCAACTCAACATAACTACAGTTCTTGTCAACAAACTTAATTAAGTTTGTAATGTATTAGACATTCCACTGCGTGCATAGCATGCAACCCATCGAGAAATTGTCTCAGAGCAATAAAACACACTATGAGATACCTACAGGGTTAACTCAGATACAATATCACTCAGTTTTCCCATTTGATATAAGGTATGATTCCGAGAGAACATAAGCACACTCAAATGTAACCCAAACAAAACTGTAGCTACAACCCAGAGCCACAAGGTTGGAGGCAAAACAGCTTTTTGTAAATCTTTTAGTCAACATTTTGCTTAGTTCTCAATTAATTTTAAGCAAGGCAGAAAGAGTGTCACTCCAGGATAAAGTTCAGTTGTCTTAAAAGCATTGGATAAGCTTCACATTTGAAGGCATTTGGAAACATCCTGCTCATGTACTTCATAACAGCTCCAGGAGCAAGCTTCTGTCTTGTACCAGATGTTTGCCTCTACACAAAGTACAACTCATATTTCACACTCCAGAAACAAAATATTATGCACAATAACCCAAATAGTCACAAATATTTTACTGCTTCAGCTCACCAGGTCTAAGGAGATCCTGAACTCAGTTTCACATTCGTCCCTTCACCAGCAGCTGCAGACTTAGTTTTCTCCTAAAAATTTTGTGGTTTTTTACCTGAATGCTTGGATCACAGACAGACGGCTCAGGGAAGATAAACTTCGATGAGTTTCGACATCTCTGGGACAAGATTAAAAGCTGGCAGGTATTGCTGGATTCTACAGTGTTGTTCTCCACAGCTTCTGCAGCGCCAAAGCTTGTTTAGAAGAAACGGAACTCTCTACATACACTACAACAAAAAGAAAAGCTAAAAAAATTGCTTCTAAAAAGAAAAGCTAAAAGAATTTGCTTCTAAAAAGAAAAGCAATGCCTCTCCTCATCCTAATCCCTGCCTAAACAAATTGCCTGAATCTCTGAAGTTCCAACACTCATATAAGAGCTTTCCCCATGAAAATACCAGAGGCATATAAACTGGAGGAGGAGGGTGATAGGAACTAGACTCAGGCCTTGTAAACAGCTTAATTAGGACAATTAAGAGAGAGAATTAACAGCATATACTCAACTAAGAAGAGTCCTAGTGGGGGAGCTTTTTGCTTCTCATAGTGTGGATCTAAATTATTTTACTTTGTGACTGAGAGGAGCTCTGTGCTAACAACTCAGACTGCCCTAGAAGCAACAACATAAGGCAAATGGCCAAGCTTCGAAGTGCCGGAGGCACACATCCCATACTCCCTCATTAGGTACGTGCAACACAAGCATAAGCTTTTATTTGTGTGTATTATTTTTTTTTCTTTTTTTTTCCAGAAAATTTTCAAGCGTTATGACACGGATCATTCAGGAACCATTAACAGCTACGAGATGCGCAATGCGGTCAATGATGCAGGTACATCTTCTAGTGTTCAATTCCCAACAGCCAAAGAAACATAATTTTGGTTGATATATCACAGATTAAAATTGGGAATACAGTGCAGCCTTTTAAAAAGAGACCCTACATAAATTAAAACAATATTAGTTTTCCCCAACAGAGCTTCTCAAATATGCAAAAGGCAAGCCTTGTATATCTTGCCAACCAAATAGATCTCTTCAGCTCCTTAAACTTTCTAATGAATGGTGCTCTGCTGTCTTAAGGATCTCCCACTTGGGGTCCTACTGTTCAAGGAGACCAGCAAGCCCTGAAGGCATTTGATTTCACTTAAGCTATGGATTCTCTTTGTTTGAGTAAGTAACAAAAGACAGTGGAAAACCTTCAACCCAAGAGTACAGACACTGAAACCAAAGCAGAGCAGATCAATGTCCAAAGTTTGCATCAGGACAACTGGATGGACATTTCTTGAGTCCTGCTCATGTTTCTTAGTGGCACTAAGCCACTACAGACTCAGGCTCCTCTTCTACCTGTGCAGTGAGAAGAAAGTATTCAGCAAAATTTGCACTGTATGAAATTCTATGTGCAAAGAGAGGCTTTAGACTTTTTTTGCTTCTTGTCTCCAGCACTCTGGTGTGCTGCTTTCCGTGGACAGCAGTCCTCCCCACACAAATGTCTTTACCAGCTACTGTTTCTCTAAGGCAGCAAACTGGCTTCTTTAATCAGAAAATCTGTAGAAGCACTATGAGCCTAAATGTGAAGATTTCAGTGACGCTTTATCTTCAGTGGCAGTGCAGCACATCAGTTACTAGTCCATCACGGACCAGAAACAAATGGTTATCTTCTACTTTACAAAACACCACTGATCCAAACCTTTGCTAAGGACAAAGCTACACCTGGATTTGGACTCCTGCTGCAGCAGAAATATGGGTAATTTTTATTTTTCAGGTTTCCATTCTCACCAGGAAAGTTGCCAATGTAAAGAAAACAAAACCAAAAAAGAAATAAAACCCCTCCTGCCCTGACTTTAGAACCAAGAACACATTTTGCAATAAAAATGTCTCCATCTTATAGCACATGGCTGTGCATGACCTTGCGTTTAGCCAACAAGTGGCAGTACACAAAACACAACAGACCCCGCGTGAAGCATGGTCACAGGGGGCAGCCGCCAGCACCACAACAAGGAGTGACCTTTTGGTCCTTTTGTGAAATGGTGTTTCTCTAGTGACTTCGTGCTGTGTTTCTGCAGCCCAGTTTTTGTTGCTTTGCTCTTATCAGGCTCAGATAAGCTGCAAACTCTTCGTATTTACAGTATGAGGTAACTCGCCTGCTATTGGCACACAAGATGGCATCTTGGCTTGTATCAGAAACAGCGTGACCAGCAGGTCCAGGGAGGTTATCCTCCCTCTGTACTCGGCACTGGTGAGACCGCTCCTCGAATACTGTGTTCAGCTCTGGGCCCCTCACCACAAGAAGGATGTTGAGGCTCTGGAGCGAGTCCAGAGAAAAGCAACAAAGCTGGTGAAGGGGCTGGAGAACAAGTCTTATGAGGAGCGGCTGAGAGAGCTGGGGTTGTTTAGCCTGGAGAAGAGGAGGCTGAGGGGAGACCTCATTGCTCTCTACAACTACCTGAAAGGAGGTTGTAGAGAGGAGAGAGCTGGCCTCTTCTCCCAAGTGACATGGGACAGGACAAGAGCGAATGGCCTCAAGCTCTGCCAGGGGAGGTTCAGGCTGGACATCAGAAAAAAAAATATTATGGAAAGGGTCATTGGGCACTGGCAGAGGCTGCCCAGGTAGGTGGTTGATTCACTTTCCCTGGAGGTGTTTAAGGCATGGGTGGACGAGGTGCTGAGGGGCATGGTTTAGTGATTGATAGGAATGGTTGGACTCAATGATCCTGTGGGTCTTTTCCAGCCTACCGATTCTGTGATTTTATTTAGCAGTTGGAGCTGTAACTTCCAGCCTGAGCCTCAGCTGGTTCCAGGAAGTGCCTATGGCCAAACTTTTCCTGGGCGCCAGGGCTGGCGCTTCCCCCCAGCTGCAGTCCAGCAGCTCTGTTTCTGGTCCTTTGCAGGCTTTCGGCTGAACAACCAGCTCTACGACATCATCACCATGCGCTACGCTGACAAGAACATGAATATTGATTTTGACAGCTTCATCTGCTGCTTCGTGCGCCTGGATGCCATGTTCAGTGAGTGGCTGCCCTGGTTTTACTGCACTGCCTCCCATCCTCACCCCCAAAATGCATTGTTGTACCCAAGATACTACTGCCCACACAAGCTTTAGTAACTCACATGCTTAGGAAATCCAAAATATGGCAGCCATCCCATACAAACACGTAAGAAAATAAGTCATTGCATTTCTCTTCGTTTTAGCTAAAGAGAAATATAGCAGAAATACTTGTGACCATGTAAGTATCTGCACAAGTCTGCACCGCTCAGCAGGAGCGGCACAATTTGGTTTGCTATCAGGATCATCTTTACACACACAGAATTTAATCTAATCTATATACTTTTCTTTCCTTGATTTAGGGGCATTCCATGCCTTTGATAAAGATGGAGATGGCATCATCAAGCTCAATGTACTAGAGGTAAACTGGTTCTTAGGAGTATTTTTAACACAAAGTAACATTAGTAAATTTTATTTGTATTATTCCTTGCACACATTCTGAAAGGAGCTGCTGAGTTGGTTTGAGATTGTCATCTGAGTGGCAGGAGTCTGCAAAACCTCCTAATAATTTGCTACCTATTTTACACAGAAAAAAACTGTAACCATGCTCTGCCAGCAACAGCTGCTCTGTAAGACTCCAGCTGGTGCTGAGGGGCACAGCTGCAGACACTCCATATCATCTTTAAAGCACTTCAAAAAGCTTTTGAAGTTGTTGGGTTTTGGTTTTTTTTATGAGGCAATTTATGTATCAAACATCCTTTCACTTAAAGCTGTTAACTGATAATAGGTAAAGAACTGTGTTAAACCCCTTTTAAATGCTTAAGAGGACTTAAAAGCACGTCTTCTGCTAGGGAGACCACAAAAAAACCCCCGTCACTTTTTGTAAACGAAGGAGGAATAAGAGCAAGAAGAAGTCTCAGACAAAGTCGCCCACTGCCAGCATGCTTCATATCAAGTATCATCAAGCAGCTGTTTTCCAGTTATAGGGATAGTGGTGCCTCAATGCAGTTTGTTAGAGGATGCCAACAATTGTTTCATCCTTTAATTGTAACTTTTCTTCCAGTGGCTGCAGCTCACCATGTATGCCTAACACCAGAGCCAGTGCCCACCTTCATGAAGAAAACAATCAAGGCTTCTGTTTTGAGCAACTAGCTCCATTCATCGCCAAGTACAAACGAGCATTTCCTAATTAAATGCCTTACTTGCAGAGATAAACAGTGCATGGGAAGAAGCCCTTGGAAAAAAAAAAAAAAAAGGCAATCATAAACCAGAAGGCAGACCAGTGTGCATATTCTGTAATTACTTTTATAACTTCCTGACATTTTCCTTTGGGCAACAAGGATTAATTTATTGATGACTCAATTAAGCTTTTTCTGCATGGTAAAGACACTGAGCATGCATCGTTTTGCTGCTTATGCTGACAACTGGAAAAGTCTCCTTCCCTCAAGTCAGGCAAAACTTGGACTGCGTTTGAACTGTGAAAGTCAGGTGTTTACTATCACTTTGTAATTAAGTCGTGAACTTTGTCCTGCTATTAGTACTATCATTTCAGCCTCTTTATAATCATGAGATTGTGCTAGTTACATTAATATTACACATCCCAATCACGTGCCTTTTTCTAGACGTGGCTGTGCAGGTGGGTTCTCTGCTATGCTAGAAATGGGGCACAACAGACTGCAGTACTTCGGCACATCTTGGTCTGGTGCCTCAGCAAAAGTATCAGAACTGAGCAATTTGCTCTTATTTTTAGTATCCCTATAGTATCTTAACTATGCCTTGGGCCTTTTAAATGTCTTTCATTGTAAATGCATCCTCAGTAACATCAAGAAAGTTGGTTGCTGTTGGAGACAGAAAACCTCTTACATACACAAATATATACATCTACGCAGACACTCCCCCTCGGGTCCTATTTCCTGACATTATTGTGTAGTTCTTTATTGCAAAACATGAATTTGTAGCAGAATCAGACACTATGTTAACGTGAACACTTTGGGAAGATTGTTAAAATGTGTAAGTACAATTAGTTTAATTGAATCAAAAATAAAAGCAACTGGATTTTGGCCTTATCTTTAAGGTTGTTTTTTGGTTTTCCTTTGAAAAAAACAGAGGAAGATAAAACATTAAGCAGTCTTCCATCATTCTGAATATACATCAGCTTTTGGAGTTTTATGGCAAGCATGAAACCAGCTTAATAGCTCAAACAATTGCCAGTTTGCTCCTTGAATACATTAAAAATAAAAAAACATTTGAGTTGAGAACTCCATTGTTACCAGTTTTAAGGATGACAGGCTTTCAGAACTGGTAAAGTGTTGATCAATATAAAAATGGAAGGAAAAACAAAATGTGCAAGAAAAGGTGTGAAGAGACCAGACTTCATCAGGAGAACCTTCCACTAAGTTCTCTGCTGGTGAAAAATAAAGCAATCCACTATTGTAAAACAAAATTGTAAAACCAGATCTTAGCACCAACTCACAAGTTATTCGGGTAAGTTGCATATTTAAGTGAAAGATTACTAAGAAAGAGAAAACCCTTTGAATATAAAGGTTAATTTTTTCACTCTTCCACTCTTTCAGAGTAAGTTAGATTTCAGAGTAAGTAAGAAAATCCTACAGTTTACCTAAAGAACAGATTCTCCTTTAAATGTAACCTTTGTTTTAACCCAAATTCAGTTTTTAAGAGAGCTGGAACAGAAGAAGCCTTGGGTTCCAGCCATGTGTTCTCTTCACTAAGCTATTATTTTCCATACAAAAATATGGCAGAGAACTTCCTGGTTAGGGTGTTCAGTGAAAAACAAAATCTATCAGTCAAAAGCTCAAAATCAAGATTTTTGAGCGGCAACTCAAAATTGGTCCTTAAAGTCCCAGTGAGTGAACTACCTACACCTCTAGAGAACCTTCCTTTCCAATAGGCCATGAAGCAAGGCAGTTTTGGTGGCACCAGCTGAGTGGATAGTTTCCACCTCTGCCTCATGACTAGGTCTGAGATTCATGCACATTGGGAGCAATAACTTGCAGCACTCCTGTCAGTGCTGGAGCTTCAAAGAGGCCTGATTTCACCCAGCTCTCTTAAAACAAGGAAAAAAATCTAGAACAAAGTCAAGGTCTACCAAATCCTGTGAAAGAATCACTGTATTCAAAACAAAGAAGAATCAGACTGACAAACCACAACAATATAAAGAATTTTTATTTTTCTTTTTTTCATCTTTTTCCATGTAAAGTTTTGTTACTATGCTCACAGCTTTGTACCAAAGTGAAAGAAGAAAACCAAGGTCAACCTGTGCACATGTTCTACACAGATTAAATTATTAAATACTCAATCGTGTTGTTTTATTCCATCTCCATTATTCAAACAGACTGTTTAACACTTAAGAGTAAAATGAAGTTTGAGAAGCTGACAGGTGCATATAACAGAATATACACCTACACAGTTTGCCCTTTACTTTGACTATTAAATATTTAACAAATAGTAGCTGAAACCGTTCCCTTATCCTTCCTCACGTTCTACAACTCAGGACGACTTAGACTGTTTGAATGACAGTACCATACAAGCCTGAAAATCAAGGTTCACCTGTACATGTCTGAATTTAAAAGAAGGAGAAAATATTTTCTCAACTGCAAATTTTTGTTTCACGGAACCTAGAGCTTATCATGAGTTTTCAGTTACCATTTACCATGGTCTGGCATTACTGGACAGCTTAAAAATGTGCATTAAGAACTACACTACATCAAACACTGCACAGCCAAACTCCTGGTATTTTTCAGAATTCAGCTCATGTGCTGATAATATGTTTAAAGTCTGCAATCCAAATCTAAGTGGCAGAAGGCAAGCAGAAGCTGGGATATTTAATGCATCTTTGTACCAATGGATGACGGCAGTTTTCACCCTGGCCCCTTGCACATACAGAAGCAGCAGCATTAGACCACAAAGTATTTTGTACTTTCAGTTAACTTACTTTTCCCCTTAATTTGAAGGAAAAAGGAACAATAAATACAGACCAGTCCTATAGTCCTAGTCTTATCATTCAATACACGTGAGGCAGCTGGGATTGGGGAAGGTTAAGCTTTGTGGCACCTGTGACTTTAAGTGATGGTTTTATGCTACTCATGCTCTCTTTTTGGAGCTCAGGCAGGGCTTGGTACGCCTATAGCAGAACAAGTTCTTCATGCCCTTGAAAAGCATGATATAAGTGGTTTCAGTAGCACCTGCCCTATTCTTTATATCATAAGAGACAATAATACCTCTGAGCACTTTTCATTTGCTGAAAAGTCTCATAGCCCAATGTTAGTCCTGCTAAAAAAGGGTGGTTTGCCCCTCAGAGGGCTTGTCATATTTAGTCAGTCATATAGCAAGTCCAGAGCTCACTATTGAACCTTTGACTAATAAAATAAACACAGCTAACCACAAAATAAACCCTCACTCTACTCACTCTTCCACTCACAGCTTTTTACTTGCATAAAAAACAAACTGAAAATAAAAATAGTTCTGAAACAGGCTTCAGGCATGCAGTACTGCTTTTCCTGAAAGTACTACTCTTCAATTTCACAAATAGTCCACCTTCCCGAAGTTATTACACTCTTAGACCACAGGCATATCAAGAGTCAAAACCCTAAAAGTGGCAAGACAAGGAAAGGATCTCATTAATGGCTACCAAGCCAACACATTAGCTTTAGAACTCTCTTCTGCAATTACCTCTGGGAGAAATGAACAGCCATTAGCAAAAGCTACAATGAATTCCAGCTGAACAAAGAGGAAACTCCCCAAAGAACTCCAGAGAAGCCTGGGAATTTCCACAGCTGCATCACAACCTCAGAGCAAATCCTTTTAAGATATTCTCAGGACAAAGCAGCCCGCATTTTTCTCTGAACCCCTGAACAATACTTAAAATAATTTCTAATTTATGAAGCAAAATTTTAAACACTCATACAGCTCTCCTTTTTTCCTGCCTCTTATCCACTTCACGATTCTTACAATATATATGAAATTACCTACAAAGTAACGAAAGTCACCACTGTGAAATTTCAGAAGCCCAGACTCAGGATCAGTAATTTCAAGGACAGATAAGGAAATGTCATGGTCTACAAGAAAAGGAAGTCTACTTCCATCAACTAGAAAAGATAAACCCAACAGACAATAAGGAATGCAAATAAAGTATAATGACTGTTGCAATATCTAATGAGAAAGATCTTTAAATGGCTGAAAGAATGTGAAGAATCCCAAGGGAGAAGTAACAAAATCTACTAATGCCATTTTTCAGAATGCTACAATCACTCCACATGCTTGTCCTCAGGACACACACCTCCACAGCTTCACTTCAAGTACAGTCCATGAAGGACAGCTTGAAATGTTCACACTGCTTATGCAACAGTTTTACATACTCCCTCTTTGTGGTTAAAAACAAAACCCAGAAAAACTCCTGAAAACTACTAAGTTTGGAAATGGTTTAAGTGTTATGCAGTTGTCTCTTTTTAGGTCATGGAAAAAAAAAATATACTTAGCGGCTCTAGAGCAATAAAGCCTGCACCACAAAACATTTAGACTGCCAAGAGATCTCCCTGATTTTGAGTCTCTTGAACTGCTTCACCCATAAAGAAAACAAAACCAAACCAAAACCACAAGCAAACACCCCAAAAAACCAAAATAAAATCACCTTCAAAAGAGCTTTTGAACTGAGCCACATATTGGGTTTTTTTCCTGTCCGCAAACAGCTTAATAAAAAACCCAAATTGCCACAAAAGCATTGGAACCTCAGAGATTCCCATGTCTCTGAAGCAGGATGCTACTGCACCTCATTCCTGTTTAACTCCTGTTTCACAAAAAAATTAATGATGAACAACGACAGAGAAATGACGCTTGGCTGTCAAGATAAGACAAAAATAGCGTGTGCTTCAGAGAAGGCCCTGAACTGTCTTGATTTGATGGCAAAGTGGAACATCTATGGGCTTCCCTCAATCACTTTCTTGCCCTAAAAAGTCTTTTCTGTAGTCAAACAATGAGTCTAGAACACTTATTTGGTCTATGGTTGGCACACCAAGCCTCGAAGTAGTGGTGAAAGATATGCCCAGTAAAAACAGTACATTCAATTTGTTTGAACAGCACTGCACTCATTTATAAGCAGCTCAGTTTTGACACCAGGTTATCTTTACCTTCTGTTAGTTTGAGGAAACTTCTACTTTTTTTATCCTGACAAACTGTTAGGTAAAAGTGAACACAAAACCTCTTGCTAGATCAGTCACTGTTTGAGAGAGAGAGCTCTTTGCTGAATTAGTGTCATTATGGGAGAGAGGGTTGCAAATGGAAGAAGTACAATTCAGTGAACTCAACAGGTGAAGTTTTCCACTCCAAGCGGCACCTGCAGAGGAACCCTGACAAACAAAGTCTTTCACTCTGCAGTGGCTCTTCTGTGGTACCTTCTGTGCATTAGTAGAAACAAGGCTTCTACATGTGATACGCAATTTGTATCCTCAGCTTCTGCTTGATAACTCTAGACTTTAAAATCGTTTAAAATCCTGCTCCACTCTTTCCAGCTGAGTTTTTGTGTATTTCATACAGTGCAAGCCAATCAAGCCAGTTTACAACAGAAACAAAACACTATCTAAGCGGATGCACACAGACAAGCGGTGCCTTTGCATAACCTCTTCACTTGCTATGCCGTGAAGATCTGGGACGGCAAAGCTCAGTCACTAAGATTCCAAGTAAAATCAGGAATCCATCTACAGTCTTACACATCAAGATAATCGTGGTTATGCCGGTATTTCACCACAACAAAAGCCGACACCACTTACTTCCTTCATGTACACAGGGACCTTTATTTAAGAAGATCAAGACTGCAAAGGATGTGAGTGGATGCTCCACTCTGGGCATCTTGCTGCTACTGGCATACCTCTCAAGAAATAACTGCTTTCCTTCAAATAAACAAAATATCTCAGGAGGTATATATATAGGGCAGTCTGTCACTGTATATATTGTGCCAGTCATAGCAATTTTTACACAAGGAATAAAAAATAATTTACAGTTAACACTAAAAAAATTAATTTAATCTGGTTCTCCATAAAACATCTTTTCTTTTCATGAAGAAACTAAAAATGTACACCAGATATTCAGGTTACACTGTTAGAATGTGTAATACTCTGGTTTGCAGAATTTTATTGAAATCAGCTAAAAAGAACTAGATACAACATAAGAACAGAAACATCAGATGCTTAACAGGCTTCAAGTTGAGATTGCAAACACCAGCACCTGTTGTAATGTAAGTTCTCAACACCCCTCTGGACTTCCTAAAATCTCTCAGACCATGCTTCTAAAAAAAACAAACAAAAACAAGGCAGACAAGGAGGGAATATTCTTATCTGTCAATGCATTGAAAACTTGCAAGAATCTTCCATTTCAATCAAGTCTTAATCGACCAGCCTCCTTACTTCTACAGAGTGCAACACAACCTGCAGTCTTTGTAGCAAGGCATTTCAGCCCCACTATTTTTGCATTCCAAGTGGGAAGAGGAAAGACTAGAGTAAGAAATTATTTGGAATAATTCTGATATATAAAATTACTTCCCAATGTGGGAGGTGAAAAGCTTCATGAGTCAATCCTGCTGTCATCCTCAGCATGTCTTTCAATGTGTCCTACAGCATCCTAGAAAAGAAGGGAAGTCAGCTGTTAAACAAACATCACCACCACAAAAACCTTTGCAAAAGATTCTTGAGGCCTCAGTGAAGTGACATTTTAGATAATACACACGTTTTGGCCTAAAGGTCCTTAAAATTTTTTTTAAGAAAATATTTTCAAAAATCAATGCCAAGCTATTAAATCATCTATGCAAAGCATCTCACACATCACATTATTCCAGGCAAATAAAAAGCAGATTCCTTTCTGACTAAAAGGTTGTATCAAATAAACACAGCATATCCAAAGTCAGTGCTTAATGAGAAATTAAGGATTCTACTTTTGCTTCTTAGTTCTCAAAGAAACTGCCTTCCATTGCACATTTTGAAAAGCATTCCACAGAAAGGTAGATTATATTACCAAAGAGTAAAAATTGGACTTTACCAATCAGTCAATAGGTGACAATCTTCTTTCCACCCACCCTCCAAGCCTTCCCACATCACTTCATCCCACTGGCCTCCAACTCTTCTGTCTCCTTAATTTTTTCCTATCTGTGCTAACATTTACCCAGTAATTTATGCGCTATCCTTATTTAAACATTGTTACCAAAACCAATACTGTGTGAAATCTAAACAGCATCAGCATTCAAAACAATGAAGGGGGTTATTCACAGATAAGAATTAAGCGCACAAAATTTGCATGAAGATCAATCTTAAAAAGAAATTTTTCCTACAAAAATTTAGTAACATCTTGAGTATAGTTTCCAAAGTTCTTCTAATATTTCAAGAATTTTATCACTTCCATGTCATATTTTAGGATAAAACTGTTTCAAGTTGACAATATCTCAAGTTACGATACTTAGCTGCAGTCTTCATCTGTCATAGGTTGACTTGAACCCTATTAGCCTTGTATGACAAACTATGCAGTTAAGCCTGTCAAGACTATAAAATTTTAACCCTTTTTAAGAAAACAGGATCAAGCCCCACTGTTGTGGTGACATAAATTACTCTATACTACCAAATGCAACCTCAATAGCTCAACCACATACCTGCTTGGAACCTTTTCTGGAAGTAAAGAAAGCATCACAGTTCTTCCAACGACATTTTAGGGTCTGAAAGTTTGGGTTTGTGTGGTCAGTTAGCAAGTGTTGTTTCAGATGGCCCACAACTCCAAAGATCAGTGAACATCCATGCCACTGGTAGAAAAAGCATACCAGAAGAAGCCAGGGAAAAAGAATTTTAGCTAATGCTTTTCTTCCTACAGCTTCACAATATTCTGCCAAGACTGTTCTTATGCATGCCACCTCCTGCAACTTTTTAATCTTCTTATTCCATTTCTATTCAGTTCTGTTTAATTACAACTTTACAGAGGTTCCTCCTGTCGCTAGCCAAGACTAAACCATCAGCAAGAATGGCAGGAGGAAGAGAGGAATTTGGCCTTTACAAGACTTAAGTCAACCTGAGACGCAGTCATTGGGAACTTAGAATTATGTAGTAAAGTCAGTCAGTTTTTCTACAGAACTCAGGGGAAGTTTTTGGTTTTACACAGTTACATGCCACTATCTAATATCTGCCAGAAGGAAAATTAATTTAAGATGCTATTACCAACTTGTCCCAAAGCATACACATATCAAAGACCGTGTAAAATGGAACCAGTGATTTATACTTTCATTTAACAAGTACGTATTTTAAAAATACTATTGACTTACTACAATCCAAGACTGAGTAGTAACTACCTCCAGAAAATTAGTCTAAAAGCTAGAATAAAGGTAGGCTAAAAACATTTTGCTCATTACCCAGCAACGATAATTCTGCATCAGATTAAGCCTCACAGCTCTCACGCTGCCATCATAGCATCCAGTGTAGATCTGTAAAACAAACATTTATGGATAAGCAAGCTGGGACTAACAGAAAAAAAAGGAAGTCAAATTTTGAAGGAGGCTTCAGTGTAGAGTATATCAGGTGAATAACAATAAGATAAGATATCAACGGCAAGGCTTTCAAATTTAAAAAATTAGTCTAACCTAATACTTCCACAATTTGAATTCAGAATTTACAAAACCCTACTAATGAAGAAGAAATGTCTCCATAATTTGTCATTGATAGTTGCCACGTGTGTAAAAGTTCAAAAAACTTTAAAACATAATGTTACTCTCCACTGAAGTGAAAAAAAATCAAGTGTAAATGTTGAATCTATTTCTGGGACTTAACCGGTTATATGTATATGAAAAGGGAATGGAGGGGAAAGATGAAGAACATCATAATTTCAGAACAATCAGATCCTGAAAAGGTAGGCAAAATGACATCTTAAAAAACATTTTTGTTAGGCAGATGCTCTACATAAAATTGTCCTTTGGAAATAAAATAGTGTCAGATGCTCATAATCCCATAAAGAACATTCATCATCAATAAAAGTTCTCACATACAGAAAACTCCACAAGCCAAATATTTAATTAGCTATTTTTGTTCAAGTTTTTTTGTCTCTTGGAAATTCACCACTAGGATATAATAGCCAACCTGCTGTGTGTAATTGACTACACTTTACTAAGGACCAATACAGAAAATTGTAATCTTTCATTCGTCACTAAATTTGTCACTTGAACACTGCTTTGACTTGAGAATGCCCAGAATAGACTACAACTGAGAGACAGTTAAAGCTTCTAACTGTAAGCATAAAGACCGAGCGCACTTAGCTCTCCATCGCACTAGCACAAGAACTGAAGTTTGTGCAGCCTGTATTCCAACTAGCAGGAGTTCAATTCTGTTAGACCTGATTCTTCCGTTACTACAGATCATTACTATACCTCTTATTTTACAATCTGAAAGAAATTTTGCAAGCAAATACAGGGACACAAACAAGTGCATTTAATGACTATTTTAAGCAAGTTATTTATCCTTAACTGCTTCTGAAAATTATTTTTTTCAACTGCATATCTTCATGTAGGCTCTATCAAAGAGGTCTGATTGTAGGTGAAGCTTTTCTCTGGCACTTGGGTGCCTTTCCTGAGTAAAAGTCAAATAGAATCAATGCTTGAAAAGAGGGAATATTTTACTATTTCTAGATTCTTCATTGCAATCATAACTGTAAACAGAACTACTGCGTTAAGACTACAGTAAGCTAGAAAGTATTTTTTTCCCAGACAACAATATTACATAAATACAAAGCTGTTACAGTAATTTGATTTTTCAGCTGTCATTTCCAAGTTCTTCTTAGACAAAAGGGCTGATTTTATTAGCTGAAAAAATTAAACTGTCTTGTATATGCTTGTGGAATCACAATCTTCTGAGTGAGAAAAAGAAAGTGAAAAGAAGAAAGTTACCATGCTCTTATGGATGGTCATACACATGATCATATCTGTGTGGCCTCCATAGACTTGCAAGCGGTCGTGTGACTTGAAAGAAATAGAAGCAGATGTTTAATAGCATGACAACTAACAGCCATTTTTCACAGACATGCAAATAACTATGCTCCCAAAAGCAGTATCCTGGGCAGCAACTAAACTTCCCTACTGGATTCCAAACTTCATAGCCACCATGAAAGGTCGCTTTTGCTTACATTGGTGAGTCTTTTTATCGAACTAAGCACTTGCTCTTTCAAGCAGACAAAACTAACATTTCCTTGCTTTTCTGAGTTGTTATTGTCTCAGGATAACCCAGGTTCTAAAAGAAAATAAGAATAATTCTTTAGGTTATAATTTCTTTAAATCATGTGTAATTTGGCTGGTGAGACAACTATGCATTCTGAGTGACAGGAAGAAGAGGAATGGACCAGAGAACAGTAAGCATTAAGACGACTTCTACCTGATTTCAAAATTGTTAATTAAAACACATTAGGTAAATATCATTAGTAACAATCTATTTTCTTACCTGTAGCTCATAAACACGAACAAATTTATCCAGACATGCCGTCACCATCACTTTCCCAAGAATGTTCACAACGGTTACTGCATGGTTATGACCTTTATAGATCCGTACCAGCTCTCCAGTCTGCATCAAGAAAAAGCAAAGGCAAATAGGTGTTAAGAGTTTCTTTTAAAAAAACAAAATAGTTGCACCTAACCTATAGAGTACCTAGCTTCAATGTTCACTATTAAAAAAATTGAAACATCCTTTATCAGACTTCCATTTCCTGTAAAGGCACTTTGATCAAATACTATTTCTACTTTTCTTTGCCCAAGTCAACGAAGAACCATTCCAGAACAATAGAAACACATGTCTATTTCTCTTTCCATCATGTTTAGCTACATGTGGTTAGCTGCATGTTCCCACCTATCCTGCAACTACTACCACGCTATTAGTACTAGCAGTATTTATGTAGCCACAAGGATCAGTGAGCAAATCTAGCTGAGGACACAAATATATCATTTCTTTTGTCAATTAAAATTTACCTCTGCTAAGTCTCTTAATCTAACTTACTGCATAACTACACATGCTTCTGCTAGCACAAGGGAAAGAAGATGTAAAAAGAGAGCAGAAGGCTACAGACACAGCATTCATGACAGGATAGCAGCTTTTGAACCAGTTACTTTGGAATGTTATTTGTGTTCCCTCAAGTGTTTCCTGCAGTAAAGAAACTCTTCCCACACCAAACTATCTCACACGGCTTTGCTCTGAATCCCTCCCATATTATCAGCACATTTGTGCAAGATCCCCAGATAAAAGCGAATTGCATATTCTAATACAAGAATCGGGATGTTTACGTTTCCCAAGCTATTTTGTCCTCTACAACCCTCCTTAGTTAGCTATAGTGCATAGTCACGTTGACAAAATCATGCGACTTCCTTTTCTGGAAGCTGCCCCATCAGTTAGTTGAAAATTCTGGAAATGCTTCATGACACATTAATTCATCACCTTAATAGCAAAAGTCATCCCAATTTTATGTATGAGACTTACGTGAATGTTATGGGCATGGACAGACTGATCACTGGAGCCACTGAATACCAGATCATTCACAACCTTACAAAAAGAAAAAAAAAAGGAGTAGTTTTATTTTTCTATCAAATACAGAAATGGGCAAGCAAAACATTAAGACATCAATCAATTTAAAGTTGCACTGCAGTGTTTCCAAAAGTTGACAGTCTAAAATCAACAGACAATATGAAAAAAACCCATGCACCGAGTTGTTTATATGAGAGGTAGAAAATGTACTATGCTAGTCTAATGACTTTTGACACTTCACAATTGACACTAGTAGCTGTTAACTTCCAGGCTAACTCATCCTACCTACAGTCTATTCTCAGGGACAGCTCAGCAGCAGATCAAGGACCAAGCAAACTGGATGCAGAATGGAAACACTGGATGTGCTCTGCACTTATTTTCTGGTCAGGTAAAAAAGACAGTGCTCTTCACAAGTACTAATCTGGAAAGGAAGCTTAATAGATTCATCACGGATGAAGAAGGGACAAGAGTATGCTGCCACACAAGCAGAACTAGGATAGTCCACACAGGAAAGAAAGGCTGTGCCACGGCACCATATTATCTAAAGTAACAAACACAATGCACGGAAGCCATCCCCTAATCTGTTACAACATAGTGGTCACAGTAAAGCAGTCAGACAAGCACATATTTCAGCTTGTAATCTCAGGAGCCAAGAAAACTATAAATAAGTGACAGTGATTCTTTTATTAAAAAAGAAGAATGCTTTGCTAGAGTTACATTTCCAGTTTCCTCTGAGGTTTGTACAATCAAGTTACGTGAAAATTAGCTTCGTCTTTTTTCCCCCAGCTTTCCCTCTGTTGGCAAACTCTAATTTCGAGATTTCCTGGATCCCCTAACAGGAAATAAATATGCTTCCTACATAGAGATTTACAATAGTTTTGTTGGGAACATGAGACGGCAGCCAGAGACAACTTTCCTACCAAATTACTCAAGTTTTTATCATTTAAAATAGAGAAATCCTTTCTTTCCTACCACAACCCACTCACTAGCAGATAAGGAAGAAAAAGAAAAAACACACCATTTTAAGCAGTCTTTGTAAAAAACGTATTTTCAGAGACACTTGCCTTCATGCAAAGTATAGTCTTGCTGTGACCTTCCAGGGTTCTGAGAAGCAGCCCATTCCGTGCATCTCGCACGCTGATAGTGCAATCGTAGGAGCCCACTACTAATAACTTCCGTGCTCCTTCCTGAGCTGTGGCCAGACAGCTCACTGCTCTAGGGCCATGGCATTCAAAGGTATCTAGCTGCTTGTTGTTCTGTTGGGGGAAGAAAAACTGGTATTTTAGAAAAAGAACTTTGCTATGACACTTAACTGCACTACTGAGTCCTTTTTTGTGAAGCACTTGTTACAGCATCTTCATCTTAACTAAGTTTCAAAATCAGGGAAATAACTCCTTGTGCTGGGTTTTGATTGTCTGTCTTTAAAAAAAACCCATTTCATTATTTGGCAAAGGTCCAGTAAGTCCTCTTTTTGAGTTAGAATAATGAAAGGAAATAGCGTTATGACAAAAACGCAAATCAATACATTAAGGATAAATTTGAGAAATTAGTCTAGAATAATCAGAAAAATAATTTATTTCAATAATTATTTTTATTCACTTTTATATATCATGGGAACCACTGATTAAACCACTTTGCCAGGAAACCATGTGAATGAGTCTCTTCTATAACTGCACATGGAGAAGGCAAAACCAGCAACACATTAAGGTGTTTCTCACTGCTTCTATAGGCAAGAAAGGAGGATTCACAAATAAGGAACTGTGTTAGAAATCATTCTTGACACATAACTAGTAGACCAGGTGGAAATATGCAACAATACAGCAGTTAAGAGACAAGCAACTGGAGAGAAGGGGAGATGGGATAGCTTTGGGCACTGACAAAATAACAAAGCAAAGGGAGCCAACAGTGACGATTTATACCAAAACACTTTAATTACAAATACACTCACTACTCAAGAGAATGAATGGAAAGAAACACATAAAGGAAAGAAACAGCATCACAACAGGCTGTTAGGTCTCA